>NC_056732.1:1763634428-1763681928 GCF_019279795.1 Protopterus annectens
CACTTTCCCATGATATAGCAATAACTGACCCTGTTTCAGGTATGACCCAGAGAAGAAAAATTGTTGTTTCTGCAAAGTGTCCAGTAAACCTATTGGCAGAGACCTTATGCAGATATTTGGCATAGCAGTAGTTCCAACTGTACAAGGTATGGAGGCACGGAGAATAATGGATACCTTTGTGGTGCAATTGGAGGGTGAAACTTTTTACTGGTACAGCCAGGACATAGTCATGACTGGTCCAGGGGCAGTAACTGAAGAACTGATGAACATAGCCATCAGTAAAGCCCCCTCCCTTGACACTGATCGACAGCATTTGTTACACTGTACTCTATACTACTGTACTACACCAGGACCTGATAGAGAGTATGAGCAAGAATTGTTTAGAAATCGTGCAACTAGATTGTTTTTGTGTACTTTGTACTGGGATACTGAGGGGAACAGTGTAGTTAGCTGTTCATTACCTCAAGAATTCCTTGCATTGTTTAGATCAAATCGGTTACCACATGTCAGCTTGACAAAGAACAAAAGTGTCAAATGGGCAGACTTAGGAGAAAAAGTAACAAGATGGGAGAAACAGACTGATTTAGAACTGTCAGGACAAGGGATACAAAAACAAAAACTGAATTGGTTGACACAGACACATCCAGCTGTACACTTGTAATCTAGCGAGGACAGCTGATTAGCATTTTTATTAGAAGAAGAAAAGGCCTTATGTGAAATTTCAACAACTCTTTGGTCAACAGGCAAGTCAGACGTAGGACTTATTCGAACAGCAGGACCAGTTACAATAACTCCAAAGTCAGCTTTTAGACCACAGAAAAGACAATACCCTTTGAGAAAGGATGCAGAAATAGGAATTAAGCCTATAATAGCAGCATTACTCAAAGAAGGAGTACTGGTAGAATCTCCTGATTCACCATGTAATACACCCCTATTTCCTGTTAAAAAAGCAAATGGGGAATGGCGGATGGTACAAGATTTACAAGCTGTAAATAATGCAGTAATACCTAGAGCACCAATGGTGCCAGACCCACATACTTTGTTAAACGATTTAAAACCGCAACAGAAGTATTTCTCTGTGGTAGATATTAGCAATGCTTTCTTTTCAATACCTATACATCCTGATAGTCAATATTGGTTTGCATTTACATTTCAGGGTAAAAGGTAAACGTATACTCGACTACCACAGGGATATTGTGAGAGCCCAATAATATTTGCACAAGAAATGGCTAGCAACCTGGCAGGGTTTACCTCACCGGGAGGTAGTCAAATTCTACTTTACGTAGATGACATCTTGCTAGCAGCCCCCACCCAGCAACAGTGCAGGGAGGATACTGTAGCATTATTGAAATTTTTAGCAACACAAGGACACAAAGTAAATAAAAGTAAGTTACAACTTTGGAGAAAACAAGTTGGATACTTGGGATATGTAATATCCAATGAAGGTAGAATACTAGATGAGGACAGAAAAACAGCAATTTTGCAAGCACCTAAACCAGCAACCAAGAAGGAAACGATGTCTTTCTTGGGTATAACTAATTTCTGCCGGAGCTGAATACCAAATTATGCTTTGGAATCTGCTCCATTGACTGACTTGATATATAAGACACCAATGGCAGCACAAGATATTTTACAATGGACAACCGAAGCAGAAACGGCTTTCTGCAGGTTGAAGCAGTTGATAGCTTCTTCATTAGTTTTAGACTTCCAAATTATCACAAACGTTTTTTTCAGACCGTAGATTGCAAACAAGGATATATGACGTCAGTATTGATGCAACAACATGGGGACAAGCAACGCCCCATAGCCTACTATTCATCACAGTTAGACCCAGTGGCACAATCTTTGCCTCACTGTGTACAAGCAGTAGTTGCAGCCGCAATGGCAGTACAGGCTTCAGCCTCAGTGGTGTTATTCCACCCTCTCACATTGAGAATGCCTCATGCAGTTGCAATAACTTTACTGCAAGAAAAAGTGGCATACCTTTCTCCTTCTAGACATCTTTCATGTATGACTATACTGCTGAGCCAACCTCATATGACAATTGAACGATGTATGACATTAAATCCATCAACATTACTCCCAACTCCTGCGGATGGCACACCACACAGCTGCCTACAGGAAATTGAACAGTTAGCTTTACCTAGACAAGATCTCACAGATATGCCCTTGGACAATGCCGAGGTGACATATTATGTGGACGGCTCATGCAGAAGGGGTCCTACAG
Organism: Protopterus annectens; assembly: GCF_019279795.1. Lineage (NCBI taxonomy): Eukaryota > Metazoa > Chordata > Ceratodontiformes > Protopteridae > Protopterus > Protopterus annectens. The sequence continues at coordinate 1,763,636,656 of NC_056732.1, forward strand.
GGAAGAATCTGGTAGGGTATGCAGTAGTTACAGATACTGAAATATTAGAAGCTCAATCCTTACCACACAACTTATTTGCACAAGCAGCAGAATTGATAGCTTTGACGAGGGCATGTACTTTAGCAAAAAACAAGTGTGCGAACATATATACTGATAGTCAGTATGCTTTTTCTACAGTACATGTATTTGCACAACAATGGAAAAATAGAGGAATGATAACATCTAGTGGAAAACCTATTAATCATGCGCAATTTATTTTGGAATTATTAGAATCTATTCAGTTACCTACCAAAGTAGCTATTTGTAAATGTGTAGCTCATACAAAACAACAGGATAAGATTTCGAAAGGCAATGCACGAGCTGATGCAGCTGCAAAGCAAGCAGCCTCAGACTCAGAAACTTTACTTTTGAATGAAGAATTACAACCCTCTGAGATTTTAGATTTAGACATGTTAAAAACAATGCAGATGCTTACTACAAAAGCAGAAAAACAAAAATGGGTAAGAAGAGGTGCAATTCTTGAGAATGGACTGTACATTTCCAAAGAGAGAAAACCGATATTGCCATCTAATTTATTTAGATATGTAGATTTGTTGAGCCATGGGCAGTGCCATGTCTCAAAAGGGGGGATGGTACAGTTAGTAAACCGAATATTCCAAACATACAGATTCACAAATTATACACAAAAATTTGTGCAGCTTGTCATACTTGTAACAAGCACCATGCACAAGGAGCATTTAAAACCACACAAGGAAGTTTTCCTATACCATCATACCCGTTCCATACTATTTGTATGGATTTCATAGAATTGAATAAATGTGAAGGGAAAAAGTTTTGTTTAGTTATTGTAGACATGTTTTCTAAATGGGTAGAAGCTTTTCCAACCAAATACCCAGATGCAGCAACAGTGGTGAAAGCCCTGATAAAAGAAGTAATCCCTAGATTTGGCATTCCGGAAAGGATTTATAGTGACAACGGCACACATTTCGTAAACCAGACAATCCACCAACTTGGGAGATTTTTTGGTATCTCCTTAAAGAACCATTGTGCCTACCACCCACAGTCAGCAGGACTGGTGGAAAGGTACAATGGTACCCTCAAAAATAAGCTTAGGAAGCTAGTAGAGGAGACCCAAAGGAATTTGATATACTGTCTGCCTTTGGCACTGCTGAGTATGAGAACGGTTCCAAATGTAAAGGGTTTGACTCCCTTTGAAATGTTTTTTGGGAGAGCATATTATGTGCCTCAGTGGAAAGCTCTCATACCTGAAGAGCAAGAGGCTGACAGTTCATTAGCTAGTTATATGAGGAAACTGTTAACAAATAAATCTGTTTTGCAGTTTAACTCTTTTTCAGATAAGGAACAGACCAAACCGGTGGAAGCAGTCTTGGCCCCTGGGACATACGTTTGGCTGAAAGTGATGAAAAGGAAGAATTGGGTGAGTCCAAAGTGGGAAGGACTGTACCAGGTTCTGTTGGCAATGCCTACTGCAGTCAGAGTGGCCAAGAGGACGTCTTGGGTTCATTTGACACATTGTAAACTGGTAAAGAACTTTCAACTTGATAAAACTTTGTGACTGATACACAACCAGACCGAGATGGCCAAAAACAAAGCGAACAGAAATTTAGAACAACCCCAGAGATGTTGCATAATCATTTTGTTGAGTGTACATTTATTGACTGTAATTGTGACAATTTTCCTCTTGTTGTGGTTTATCCTACACACAACTACACAAGTGAAAGTGGGAAGGCGTGATGAAACGTCTATAGACTGGCATCCAAATGTTAACACATACCTAGCCATGAAACATGTATATGCAGAGACTATGAACATTTCAAATTGCTGGGTTTGTACAGCTATACCAACAGCATATGGAGGACTGATAATGTCCACTGTCCCTTTGGGGATAAATGAGACCTGGGAGAATTTACTTTTTGATACAGGAACTGTGAGGTCACAGGACAAACTAGCTTTATTTTTACCTGTCACACAAAAAGGAATTGTATGTTTTTATAAAAATGATACTCTCCAGGTGGGCTGGAGCAATTGTAATATAACCATATCTTACCGATGTTACATTAAGAATAGTAATGGCAATACTTTTTGCAATACTAATTATGACTCATATTTGAACTCATTGAAAACAACCATGAATGACATTCACAAGAATTCAGTTTTGCTTAAACAATTGTCAGTTATAGATCAGAAAATGTTTCATGCAGGGTTGATGCATATTACTACTAAAGTAGAAAACTGTTATTTTATTTGTGGGAAAAAGGCATATAAATGGTTACCTGAGAATTGGTCCGGCAGTTGTTTTTTGGGTTATTTGGTTCCGGCAATAAGACATACTGCAGAATTACCTTTGGGTAAGATATGAAACGTGAGAGAAGCAGCTCGAAAACCTGAAGGTCCAGTTGAAAAACCTGAGAATCCAGTCGGAAAGATCGAAGCTGGCTGGAAAGATCATAATGCCATGAAAGATAAAAGCAAATTGACTCATATGGACTTGAGTGACAGTGTTATATCCTGGGCAGGAATATTCCCAGCCTATGGAGCAGTCAAATCGATCTGGGAGCTGAGGAAGTTGTCGAAGTAATGAGTAATGCAACTTTTTCTGCCCTAGAACTGGTGACTGATGAACTGAATGCAATGAGAACTGTTGTGCTACAAAATCGAATGGCTCTTGACTTCACCCTAGCGGCGAGAGGTGGTACGTGCATTCTTATCAAAGAAGAATGCTGTGCATACATACCAGATAACAGGCATGAAATTAATAACCACCTAGAGGTAATTCAGCAAGGATCAGCCATGACTGAACCAGGCCCAAACCCACTGATGGACTTTTTCCAGAATCTATTTGGGGGGTGGAGTTCTATCCTAATGAATATTCTGATTGCCATTTGTGTGGGTATACTCCTAATAGGAGCATGTGTTTGCTGTGGAATTCCCTGCATGAAAAGATTAATCAAAGATTTTATTGATGTATCTGTTACTGAAACTTTGTACCAAGATATTGAGATTGAAAGATTAATCTCAGATGACATTTTTTCTGAAGTATAGATTGAATGACTCACCTAGCTGAAAATCCTAAGTGGAAGAAGTTGGAAGATGAAATGACACTATGCATACTTCAAAATAGAATAAAAAGTATTAATAGGGGGGAAAATGTTAGAAAAATGTGTATTTGAATATATGAGAAATGCTAGTTTAAAAGCAAAGTAGTATATAATGCATTTTATTCTATTAATCATATAACAGTAAGGATTACTTTATGTGTAAATGTAAGTAGTTTTGAAACTGCAGTGTGGCTTGAAGCAAAGCTGACCTTCGACCCTGGCAGAATGCTAGCTGAGCAAGTTTTAATGTTTATGCTTTTCACAAGTGATTATCTGCTGGGTCAGGAAATTAAATGTGTGAAATAATGAAATCTTCTGCTCTTTCCTGTTGGAATGATTTGGCCTTGTATATGTGTTATTGAGATAAGCACGCAGCTGGTAGGAAAGTGTAACAGAGAACAAAGAAGATTATTAAAAGACTGAATCTGCTATTGTATTCGAACTGATATGAAACCTTGAAGAAGTAACTTTACAGAAAGACATTATGTCTGACCAGCTGGATAGCAAGGCCGTATTGTATCTAGAGGAAAAGTTTTTTTAAATATACAGCATCAACAGCTTTATGAATAGAAGACTGTAACCTAAAGTGATGTAGATGCCCTGTGACATATCACGTCAGTAAGGTGGGCATAGCTTAAATGTTAAACCTATATAAAATTGTGTGCTTCCTGTTTCATGTCAGACAAAATTCTGTACTTGTACGTTTTTTGCCTCCTGGTGTACACTAGTAAACTTTTGAATCTGAACCTCCTGTGTATTGAATTCTTAATTTTATTTAACACATAGGTAACAGCTTTAGCAATGGGATCCTTCAGCAGAACTGACTTACCTCATTAAGTAATGGAAGAAGTCCCTAGACACAGAACTGTTTACAGTTGTAAAGGAAAAGGTCTCTAAATTATGTTCTGATTTAAGAAGGCATGATGACACATATGAAGCTGTGTAACAACTGGCCATATTTGTGAAGAGTAGAGCACAGATATTAGGCCCCCTAGTAAGATGATTAACTATTAGTGACAGTGACTTAGCATTTATAACATAAAGGAAGTGCTGGGCAGACTGACCATTGACAGTGTAGGGCAGCCAATTTATTGATGGAAAATGTAAGTCCCCTATTAGAAATGTCTTGGGTTTATAGGAATTTACGCTAATGTACTAAGATGACTATCATGTTCAGAAGGGAACATAGAGGATATTCTGAAACTATCTTTGAAGTATTACTTAGTCTTGTTTATGATGATTTTGACTTCTAGGAGTTCAAATGTGGTCTCTCAAGAAATCTGTCATGAGATGATGATATTATTGACAAATACTGAAAGTCTCCACACTTGCCGGTAGGTCTGAAGACATGATATGCATTATACACAGGAACAGAGGAAGTGCTCGCATAGCTCTGAAACCATGTTAAAGTATATGAATGTGTTCAAGTTTCAGGATACCCCCATGTTTGGCCATTTTTTGTTTTATGAATGCTCCTGACATTAAGTAGGACCACATTAATGTGCTCCAAATTAAAACTTATTTGGTTGGAATGTCCACCAGATGGACTCTCCCTAAAAATGCATGATGGGGGCAACAAAGGCCAAAATACAAAAGCCTTTGTAAAAGAGGTGCAAACCATACCTTGCAAAGCAGGAAAACTTCTCAGTCATCTCATCCCAAGCTGACACATACTGGATCCCACTACAGTTGTATTTTCTATGTATTTTTTTGTATTTTTTGTATATATACACTTTTTACACATTTTCTAAGGAACTTTTTAAAGAGTAAACAAAATGTCTTTAGTTATAATATAATATAATGTAATATAGTGTTGACATATTTTCGTTTAAGGTGTTTTAATATTCATTATATATATCTATTTGTGTAAGTCTATCAAATTTATGAAACTGTAATAGTTATTGACATCTTTGGTATGGACTCTTGAATGTTTATTAGTGATTTATATTTATTTTTTGAGGGTTGAGTCTGTTTGAAACCTGATTGGGGTTTAAGTGGTGAACTACGTTTCAATAACTAAATGGGTTCCTCGAACCATTGTTTGCATTTTCATTTTGTCATTATTACCTTTATTATTTTATTATTTTTTATTTTCATTTCATTTTTTTATTCATTCATTATTTTAGGTATTATTTATATTATGATTAGGATATTTTCAATATATATATTCCTTTTAACATATATTGTTTGTTTAGTGTAAGATGTTTTCCTGTTGTCTTGAATTGGACTGGCCCAATTAGCCTGCCTGAATCGGGTTGGCTGATTGGGTTGGCTGATTACTTGCTTTTAGAATTTTGCAGTAATTAATGTATTATTTAAACTAAGTGGTTTCATGGCATTAATGTTTGTCTGAAGAAGTTCGGGCATTGCACCGAACGAAAAACGCTTTTAAGTGTTTTACGCAACTTGTTTGTTTTGTACCTCGCTTACAATAAACTGTTGAACTAACGTGGAATATTATACACGTGTTTGGTTACAATAACGTAATTTTTTGGACACTGCTGGCTTTATTTCAAAGTTTGCCACCTCGTATGCTTTAGTGTTTCCTACCCTCTTGCTTATCGTTGCTTTGTGTTGCTTTGTCTGTTACTTTGGATCCCACTAGAATGACACCAGCTACATAGCCAGTTATTAAGGCCAGTTATCTTGTCTTTGAATCTTAGCATCATTGTAGGTGAGGTCATAATCATATTTGTCAGGATGAAGGGATCTAGGAGCCCCTGTTACATACTAGATCCTGGCTCCTGAATGACGGGTAACTTTCACCCTATTCTTAGCCAGCCTGCTGAGGGTGGTGTACATATGCTTTACAATATAGTCACCTATTACTAAACCATTACCATGATTCAGTGCAGTCTCAGTGTGCCACAAGGGCTTGGAGTCTACACCCTTGTGGCTCTTAGAGGTATGTGTCTTAGAAGTGGGTGTGAAGGGAAAAGATGGAGGTGTTGTGCATACTAATGTATGAGGTTTCTTAGTCTTTAGCCTGGGAGGTTTAGGCAGTGATCTCTTGACAACTTCAGCATAAGTTGGTTTAGTGGAAGTACTCTTATGTGTATATGCATTGTGCTTACTGAATGTGCTCTTAGGTGAGAAGGCAGCCTCTGAGTTAAATAAATACTTACACGTCTTACTTAATCATTGGCCAGAGGAATATTCATATCCTTCATTAGATGAGATTCAAGAAACTCAGTTATGTACCCTGTCTCAGCTCCCTCTGGAAGACCTTTTAGTCTAAAACCATTTCTGTGGTCATAATCCTCCACTGAAATAAGTCTGTAAAGTGCTCATAATCATGGATGGCTGCAGGACACTCTTGCAAATGTATGGTATGTGTAATAACTGCATCTTCCAGGAAAGCCTCTTTTTCATGCATTTTTTAATGTGGATTTTTTGGGGGGCATTCTCTCCCTTGATCAGAGATAAATTATTCAAATGTGAGCTATCAGCTCTATGATTTTATGTAAGCTGGTCCTATTTTCATGGTATGAAGAGATAGCAAGCTTAACATGGAATGTTCTGTCCAATTTTGCACAAGAGTTAGGTTTGCCATTATTCACATTTACACTTAGAAGAAACTATTTAATAAATTGTATTAGAGAATGAAGTTATACTGAGTCTAAGCCACCAGCCTGGTATATATGAGCATCTGGTACAAAGTAGGAATTGTCTCATCTTCAGTGTCAACCAACTAATTCTTAGAGAAATGGGTACAGTATGTGAGAGCAAAATTACACAATGTCACTGAAAGCAATACTCTCTCAAAAGTACTCAAAATGGCAATCAGGTAATCAGTAACATAAGCAGTACACCCATTACATATTGTACTGACCCAACACATAGACCAGTTTATGCTAATGCACTTAAAAGTAGTATTCCTAAATCACAAAGCCTCCTAGACATTCATCCTACAAAAAAGAATTATCAACACTTTATCAGAACAACACCAAACAACATTTACAGCGATACCCTTTGGAGCTTCAAATACAAAGATCATAAGGCAGGCCAACATACAACCCAATATTTTAATCATAGGAAACTTCATTGTGAGACATACAGATATCCCTCTCACCAGGCTGAATAAGGATAAAATCACACTCTGTTACTTATCAAGAGCTAAGATCTGCCAAATCACTCTACCACTCAAGTCGTTAGACCATGAGTACCAGTATGACTCAGTCATAGACCACGTGGGTATAAATGACTGAGATGTATCTCTCTGGATTATATGAAGAGAGACATTATGGAGCTTTTGGACTAAATGTGGCAGGCTGGTAAGTGCCTAGCATTAAGCAGTATTCAAATTTCACCAAAGATAATGCCACAATATGAACAAAGGATGACTGACTTCAGTAAATGGCCTGGTTCCTCATATAGGTTCATAGGTTCATACTAGGCTATCTGCCCTAGGGCATTTATAAGCCTAGCCAGAGTGTGTTTGGCTTTCGCCACCCATTTTAAATTAATTTTGCTATGCCCTTTTTCGAGGTTAGCATACTGTGCCTCTGTCTAACAGTGACACAGAAGTGATACCCGGGGTAAACCTACGATCTCCCATCCACTCATCAAGAGTCCTCTTGAAGAGAGTCAATGAGGGACTCTGCCTAACCTGGACTGGGATTTTATTCCAGAGTGAAGGGAGCCTCTGGGTTATGAATGTGTCCCTCCAGAATGTCCTATTTATTTTAGTGCTGAGGTTCAAGTCTCTCGAGCGTGTAGCTCGATGGGATTTGGATTTTCTGAGGTGCAGCATGTCCATTAATTCCGGGTTGGACATGGCTTTATACGTCAGGCACAGATCGCCTCTGAGCAGGCAATATGCCACTGAGTAGAGCTGGAGTTTCTTTAACCAGGTGGCATATGGCATCTGTTTGAGCCCTTTGATCCTCTTGGTGAGGTACTTTTGGGGTCTTTCCAATTGCTGCAGGTGTCTGGTAAGGTACATCCCAAAAGGGGCATTGTACTCAATTATGGGCCTGATGAGGGATGAGTAAAGAGGCACGATGACCTCCCCTGATCTAGATGTGAATCCCTTCATGATCAGGTGGGCTATATAAAATGTTTTTCTAACCACTTTGGCCACGTGGTTGTCAAATGAGAGATTGCTATCAACTTGGGTCCCCAGGTCCCTAATTACTTCTTCTGTACTTAATGGATTACCACCTATGTGGTAACTTGTGGACACTTTGTTTTTGCCAAAGGGGATGACTATACACTTTTTGGCATTTAGCTTGAGGCCATGGCTCTGGCACCAGTTGTCTGTTTCTATGAGGCCCTTTTGGAGGATGCTTGTGTCAGCTGGAGAGTCGAATATGGTGCCCAGTTTGCAGTCATCTGCGAACTTGGTCAGCCACAGTCCTTCCGTGTTGGCCTGTACCTCCAAGAAATATATACCGAACAAGAGAGGTCCCAGGACTGAGCCTTGTGGGATGCCACTTGTAACTGGTTTGGAGTCTGACATGGCTCCAGCAATTCTAACCATGTGGGTTCTGTCCTTGAGCCAGTTTGCAACCCATCTAGTGACATAGGGGTTTATATTTAAGCTGGTGAGCTTATCTATAATGCCCAAGTGGGGTATTGTATTGAAGGCTTTTGCGAGGTCCAGGTAGGCTGTGTGGACCACCTTCCCCTCATCACTGGCCTTGGTGACTGTTTCAAAGAAATTGACCAGGTTTAAGAGGCAGGATCTGCCCTTAACAAAGCCGAGCTGGGTAGGATCCAGTGTCTGTAGGTCCCCAATATCTTTATTTATGAGGTCCATGATGATCCTTTCCATAGCTTTGCAGACCAAGCTAGTCAGGCTTATGGGGCGATAGTTTCCAGGATCCGTTGAGGCACCACCTTTGTGGAGAGGAACCACTGTTGCTGTATGCCACTCTTTGGGTACATATCCTGTAGTAAGGTTGAGATTGAACAGTAGTTTTATGTTTGGGTTTAGCTCTTCTTGGAGTTCATGTAGGACGCAGCCCGGGACACCATCTGGTCCCATTGATGCTGTGTTTTTTGCTTTGGAGAGGGCGGCTCTTACTGAGCATCTGAGATGTCAGGGGGGGCAGCACTCTGCTGGGATAGATATTTTCCCTTTTGGTGGGAAGGGGAAGGAGAAGTTTGCGCTGAACCTGTCAGCTAGGATGTTGGCAATGTCTGTGGGTTCTGTGTATTTTTTGTCATTTTGGACAAATTCTGAGCATATCTGGGAATTCCCCCCCAGGTTCCTAACATAACTAAAGAAAGCCTTGTGATTATCCTTAGTGTCCTGTGCAATTTTTCTCTCGAAGCTGGCCTTAGATGATTTTATGAGTGCCCGTAGTTTTTTGCTAATACTGATCAGAGATGCCTTCCATTCCAAAGGTGTACAATATTTGTCAGCATGGGGGATATGGTCAATAGACCATATTGTTTTGCCATGGATGGTCTATATCTGTCTTGTCAAACTTTTGATATATTGCTTGAAACATTGTCCTCTTCCATAGTGCCTTTGTTAGGCAATAACAAACTAACGACCCTTCCAACGCAGAAAAAACAACCAATGGAATTTAAATTTGTTACTGTTCAATTCCAGGAGCCTAAACAAGAAAGACTACTCCCTCCAGGCTCTCATCCCCCATGGATAATGTGGACATCTGTGCAGTTACTGACACATGGCTAAGCCACAAAGAGCACCCTGGGCATTGCAATGCTGCAATGCCTTCCACACGCAAGGCCAGCTGCTACACAAACAAGGACAAAAAGTGGAGGTGTTTCAATCTATATCAACAATAAACTCACCTCAAGCATAGTCAAACAGGACAATGAGCTTTAGCTTCTTCATGTCCATATTTCCACTGGCACAGTCCCATATTATCTCCTTGCAAGCTACAGGTTACCCTCTATAACCCAAGAAATAAATTACTCATACTTGGAGGCCTTCACCATTCTTCCCAATACCATATTCATGGGCAAATTCAACTACCTCATTATAAACCGGGATATTACATGACTCCAGACTTACAGACCCAGAAATTCCTGGACTGTGTAAATGCAAATACCTTGGATTAGATAGTCCATATGGCCCCTAGGGGTGCAAACATTATCAAGCCATTACTCACAAACATGGGAGAGAGCTGTATCTCCTAATGTAGTGTCTTCTTTCGTAAGGTCAGATAACAAAGCTGTCTCCGTCATAATACAAATCATTTTTGTGGCCTTGGGTAACCCTGAATCATTTAAGAGATATTCTAAAGCAAATTTCCTACTACTCAGTCAGAACCTGTCAAAATTTCAAGTCCCTAAAATGCTAAGAACACAGCTGCCTATGTGCAATCATGTCAAAATGCATAGAGACAACTGTGCCTACCAGAAATATGCCCTGAACTAACTCAGAAAACAAACCACTCAGGTGGAATTTGAACTTAAACAAGCTGTTCAACAAAAGAAAAAAAAAGTCATAGTCAGGATTAGGAACTGCTACACTCAGCATGATAAAATCCCTCCCATCAAACTAAACAAACAACTAAGAGGGCACATTAGGTCTCCTAAAGCCACATATTAGGTACAAATAACTTCCCAGGCAAAGGATAATCACAATGCTTTCTTACCTATGTCCAAACCCCCAAACGCAGAATACTGTAGTGTGTGGAAGTAAATGTAATTGGAGCCACCTACATGGAGCCAAAAGACACAGCAAATCTGCTGCTGACAAATTCAACCTCAGTTTACTACCCCCTCTCTTCCACCAGCTGCTACGCAGAAAATAACATCAATCAACCCCAACTCTCACTAGACAACAAGTCCTAGATGCATTGTCTAAGGCCAAAGACAGTGCATCAATGAGCCCCAATAATATCCCAGAATCTCCCCCAAATAGCCTGAACTGTGACCTATCAGGAACACGGGTGTCATTAATTAACCATAGCCTCCAGGCAAGCTTTGTGCCATGTGAATGGAAAACTGCAACGGTCATGCCTCTGCACGAGGATGGAACATCAACCGACCCAGGAAATACAGACCCAAAAATACATTACAGCTATTGCAACAATATTGAAGATGCGAACTGCAAGTTTGTCAGAAATGGAGATATATCTCTTTAAATTTGCTTCACATCTATGTATTTAATACTGTTTCACTTTCACTTATCACAGATGGATGGCACTTGGAAAAGGGAATTTGTATTTAACTTTGGAATCATGTATTACTTATAGAGAGTGGTATATTCCATTCACACAGTTTATTTTTAATATTTTGAGTCTTGGTAAAGTGTACTTTTAGAGACCTGGATTTTCGGTATAGTGGTCTCATGAAATCATGGAATCATGTTTGGTTAAGTATAAATTCAATAAATGAAGGTAGACCCAGATATATATATATATACACACACACACACACACACACACACACACACACACACACACACACACACACACACACACACACACACATATATATTTATAATTCATATACCAACTCTATGATTATACTAAGCCATCTTGTAGAAAACTGCACCTTACAATGTGATGAAACAGGAATTTACCAAACAACTCACTGATTCCTATTCTGACAAAACAGTTTGAACTCCACCATGGACATATTTGACTTTTTTAGTAAGAGAAAGGTAGACAATTTATGCAAGTGAATTTTTTGAAGAGCATATATTACAAAAATATGCCATAATTTACTCCAGATAGCATAATTCAGAAATGAAGTGTTGCAGTTAATCCATGCAGATGAATGATAAACACAGTGGGCTTTAGAATAACTTAATGTTGCAGACATGAGTCCCTAAACATGTCTTACATGATGACACAGGGTGGTATTCATAAAAAATGTATTTTTTAGAAATAAACAGCATGCCTCTGAATCTCACTAAAGCCCTGATGCAGTTGTATGTGAATCAGCTACCATGCAGTTTGAGAATGCTGAGGGTAGATGGCCCATTCAGTGGACTATAGTTTCATAGCACTAAGCCACAGAGCTCAGAGATACTGCTTTCCCTATTGAAATGAATGGGTGTAACATTGCTAACACTTGTATACACCTTTCTCAGAAGTTACATATTATGAGCAGCTCTGGATAGCTATACTACTCAACTGAGGTTGTTCATCACATGCAGAAGGTTAATTAAATAAGCTGTACTCACAGCATCCTAGCACTACTGAGCAACAGTGTTTTACTTAATGTTCAAATTTATAGAGCATTTAATAATCATATTGTGTTTTATTGCAGAAAGAAGCAACTAAGCTAGGGTCTTTAATATGTAATACTTTAATCATCTTGTAGTGGAGACCAATGGGATATATACAAATGACCCAATTATGCCATATAAGTTTTTCAGCTACATGAATTCTTAATACCCATGATTTTTTAAATCTTTACTAATGCACTCAACCCAATGAAGCCAATCTCCACTAGCTGTAAACACATCATATTGTACCTTTTCTTTTTTTTCTGTATTGACAATTACAACTGAACAACCTTGTTTGCCCATTCTTAAATAATCCTGATATCCATAAACATTAGGGTTACTGCAAAAAATCCCAAATGATATTCCAACCAAAGTGTAAAAAGTCAAAGAGAAAACCATTAAGTAAAAACTACAAAAAAGTCACAGTCATTCTAGAGTCAACCTTCTTCAGTACAGGCCCTTGGGATATATGCAAATGACCCTGTGATGATAAGAGGCAGTAACAGCCATGCCAGGAGAAGTAGGGCAGTGGATGTGTAACATATGCCAGCACAGCTAGCTGGAATTTTGTAAGGAATGTCATTTGTATATGAAACTGGCTTGTACAGATGTTTGTGCTGAAAATATACCTGTGAGGTTTGCTTGTGTTAAAAATTTATCAACAGTGTGCCTACTGAAAAGAAAAGAAATGCACATATATTATTGTAACTGAATTAAATGTATATGATTTAACAGAGGATACTGGAAGAGAAAACGTTAATCACAATCAACCTGCAGAACACTTTGAAAATAGTACAAAATTAAAAATTACTGGACCTAGGCTGTAAAGATGTTATCTCACAGTTTTGAATGAACCCAGAGACACAATGTTTGTAAGAAGTATGGTTTATTAGCTCCTGTAAGAAGAAGGGAAGTGTTTTATGGTTTTATTAATTCCAACAACTGCACCAGATCTGAGCAATGCTCTTGTGTATGTATTATTGACATGTAGGTGCTAAAATCCTGACAGCTTCTAGTGATGGGAGATAGTGTGGGAAACACAGCCAGATGACCAGATGTATGTGATGTCATTCTGTAAGCCAGAAATAATATTTAGATATTTCTAGGAGACTGCTGTCAGTATTCTGTATTCTGTCATGCAACTGACAACAAGGACCACTCACCCACTTCATCTTACCTTGCTCTAGTAAGTGACCAGGGATAGTAACTCACTAAATCAGTTAGGGAAATATAGGGAGAAGAGTTAACTATTCTTTTTCTGTGACTGTGTGAATCTTTCCAGCTGTGTTATTTTTAATACTTCCTGTACTGAAACTGGTATTTAATGTAAATAGATATTTAGTATTTTCTTGTTATTCTATTATTTATTATTAATATATTTAAACTTTTCTCTGTGGTCACTCCTTTTTAGGAAATATTTAAGTTTTGAGATTATTTCATATATTTATTTGGGATAACTGTGGCCACCCCTGAAGGCCTTGCTGTTTGGTCAACATTACCATTTGAATTAATATTAACTTCACTCATTATAATTGGATACCCTTTTAACAGCCTTATAGTAACTGACTGATAGCCTAGACATAGTACTCACTAACATAGGAGGATGCTGTTCCCTCCCATGCATTAACTCCTGTCTGGAAAGAGACCATAAAATGATTTCCTTTAGTATTAAAACTAACCTATAACCCCCACCAAACTCCAAACCTGTTAAGAACTTTGCTAAGGTCAATTAGCTCAAAATAAGCAACATCTTAATAAATTTCCAAGCCCTCTGAACCCAGATGAGGCCTTCTCTGAGGTTTAAACAAAAACAATGTACAACCACAGTCATAGCAGTTCCTGTCCTAGTCAAACCTATGATTACTGGCAAAAGTAAACCACCCAGGTGGAACTCGGCATAAAGAAGCTGGTTATTCAACAAAAGAAAAAAATCCTCTCCAAAGCCAAGAAGACAAAACAGTGCAAAAAGACAATTATCAGTCAACACAAACAAATTACACAGCTGGTCAAATCTGCCAGTTCATACTATGAGGGAAACATAGCCTCCCAGGTGAAAGATAACCAAAAGACTTTTTTTAATTATGTTTGTAACCTCAAGGAAAATGCTCAGCAATGTGCTGAGTTAATCATGAATAGCAGCACTTACACCCAGCCTGAAAGAGTAGGAAACCTTCTAGTTGACATGTTCAGTTCAAACCCCCATTACCTCCTACAACACCCAAAGAAATGCCCTGAACCATCCCCCACCAGTCATTATGAGGGATCAGGTCCTTTCTGCACTCGCTAAAGCCAAAAACACAGCATTCTTGGGCCCTAACAGTATTCCAGGATGCTTCTTAAATAGCTTCTTAAAACAGAATCTATCGGGGCCACTATAAACCCTCTTTAACCACAGCCTCCAGATGGGCTTTATCCCAGAGGAATAGAAGATTGCAACAGTTGTCCTTCTGCAAAACGGGGCCCATCAACTGACCCAGGGAACTTCAGACCCATAAGCTTGACCAGTCTTATCTGTAAGGCCATGGAGAGAATTATCATGGACCTAATCTATAACGACATAGGAAATCTCCAAATACTGGACAAGACCCAATTTGGCTTCATCAAAAGGAGGTCTTGCCTGGTCAGTCTGGTGAACTTCTTCGAGAAAGTCACCAGAGCCATGGATAAGTGTAAAATGGCACTCACCCATTATCTAGACCTGGCCAAATCTTCAGACACAATCACCCACTCTGGGACCACTGAGTTAGGCATAATCCCCCTACATTCTTAGATGGAAAACAAAATGGCCCACTGACAAGACACATGTTGTCCAGACATGTAAATCCACTTCCGATTGGGGATGGGAGGGTGGCCTAATGGTTAAGGTGTTTGCCTTACAAACACAAGGTGCAGGGTTTAAGTCTCACAATGCTAGGCTTACAATGGCTAGCAAGGGCAGTTAGCCTAGTACTAACCTATGAACCTATGAACCTATGATAAGAACCTGCTACTAGTAATGTCCCACAGGGTTGAATGTTGGGACTCCTCCTGTTTGGTATATACTTCTCTGAAGTGAAGGCCAATGTTGGGGGCCTCTGGCTCACCAAGTTCACTGACAACTGTAAGCTGGGAGTACTCAGTGAATCCCCAAAACACATTGACTTCTTACAAACAGGCCTAAAATGACAAGCAACTGATGCCAAAGCCATGGTCTGAGACTAAATGCTAAAAAACGCATAATCATACCCTTTAGTAAACCAGATATCCCTGCAAATTAAAATACTGATAGCATGCCCATAAAAGTAGACTCAGTGGTAAGGGACCTATTAATACAGATAGATAGATAATAACCTCAACATTGAGCTATGGTAGTGAGGAAATCCTTTGTTGTGGCTCATGACATCAAGATCAAAGAAAGTCCTAGTGCCATTGTACTCAGCTGTCATTAGGCCTATAATCAAATACAATACTCCATTATGCATGTACCTAACAAGGCACTTCAGAGAAGTATATACCAGTTGGAGTGGCCCCAGAGGTTTCTCACTAAAAAATATAAAATGTAAGCCACATGTCCTATACAGACCAACTAAAGGCCCTTTCACTTTACTCCATCTCATTTTGTTTATTGAGAGATGAGTAATGGCTTCCTTGTTCACTGTGAGAGAGGGAACTCTGAGCAGGCTATTTGTCCCTGTACGAGTGGTCCCAGCCCAGCAACTTGTAGCTCATTGGCCATTTTGGGCTAATTTCTATCATTTTGATCTCCCCGGTAAAAAAAACACTTAGCACGGTTTTTGCACTTGTATACAGCACAGCAAGCTCCTCTTGGTGCCCTGCAGAGTCGTACAAGTGGCCGAGAAACAAAAGACAGACTTGGGACTTAATTAAGTATTGATTTTTGCTTGTTTCCCTGAAACGCTAATTCCACCTAAAACACGGATTATCAGTGCTTTTGTGGGTGGATCCCTAGTGATATCTGCATGGCTTACTGTACTTATTTCATTGTTGCACTTGGAAAAGTTACTGGTTGTCGTTTTTTTGCTTGTAAAATATCTGTAACATAGTTGCAGGCTAAACACTCAAGTGCGCTAGCCGCCTCTGTGTATTTAGAGTCATTTAAGTTCTGCATTTCTGTTGTTTCTAAGAAAAAAAAAAAAATCTCCTTGTTTTCCCGCCTTTCTGAACTAGTCTAGTCCAGTTTTCATGCTTTGCTGAATCCAGGACTGTGATAAAGGTTCCTGTGCTGCCCATATCATACTTGGATAATTAGGTGGCTTCCTTGTTCACTGTGAGAGAGGGAACTCTGAGCAGGCTATCTGTCCCTGTATGAGTGGTCCCAGCCCAGCAACTTGTAGCTCGCAGTCCATTTTGTGCTAATTTCTATTCTTTAGATCTCCCTGGTATAAAAGTCACTTAGCGCTGTATTTGTGCTTGTATACAGCTCAGCAAGCTCCGCATGGTGCCCTGCAGAGTCCTACAAGCGACCGAGAGAAAAAGTGAGACTTTGGACTTGACTAAGTATTGATTTTTACTTGTTGTTTCACTGAAACGCTAATTCCACCTATAACGTGGCTTATCAGTGCTTCTGTGGATCCCTAGTGATATCTGCAATGCTTACTGTACATATTTGATTGCTGCACTTGGAAAAGTTACTGTTTGCCATTTTTATTGCTTTAAATTATCTGTAACATAGTTGCAGCTACAAACCCAAGTGCGCTAGCCTCCTCTGTGTATTTAGAGTCATTTAAGTTCTGCATTTCTGTTGTTTTTGAGAAAAACAAAACACAAAAAAATCTCCTTGTTTTCCCGATTTCTGAACTAGTCTAGTCCAGTTTTCAGGCTTTGCTGAATCAAGGACTGTGGTAAAGGTTCATTTGTTGCCCACATCATACTTGGATAATTAGATGGCTTCCTTGTTCACTGTGAGAGAGGGAACTCTGAGCAGCCTATCTGTCCCTGTACGAGTGGACCCAGCCCAGCAACTTGTAGCTCATTGGCCATTTTGGTCTAATTTCTATCCTTTTGATCTCCCTGGTATAAAAATCACTTAGCACGGTTTTTGCACTTGTATACAGCTCATCAAGTACCTCGAGGTGCACTGCAGAGTCCTACAAGTGACCAAGAGACAAAAGAGAAACTTTGGACTTGATTAAGTATTGATTTTTGCTTGTTGTTTCCCTGAAATGCTAATTCCACCTAAAATGCGTCTTATCAGTGCTTCTGTGGATCCCTAGTTATATTGGCATTGCTTACTTTACTTATTTCATTGTTGCACTTGGAAAAGTTACCGTTTGTCATTTTTTTGCTTGTAAATTATCTGTAACATAGTTGCAGGCTACACACTCAAGTGCGCTAGGTTCCTCTGTGTATTTAGAGTCATTTAAGTTCTGCATTTCTGTTGTTTCGTACAAAAAAACCCCCCAAAAAATCTTGTTTTCCCACCTTTCTGAACTAGTCTAGTCCAGTTTTCAGGCTTTGCTGAATCCAGGACTGTGGTAAAGGTTCCTATGTTGCCCATATCATACTTGGATAATTAGGTGGTTTCCTTGTTCACTGTGAGAGAGGGAACTCCGAGCAGCCTATCTGTACCTATACGAGTGGTCTCAGGCCAGCAACTTGTAGGTCACTGGCCATTTTGGGTTAATTTCTATCCTTTTGATCTCCCTGGTATAAAAATTGCTTAGTGTGGTTTTTGTGCTTGTATACAGCTCAGCAAGCTCCTTGTGGTGCCCTGCAGAGTCCTGTAAGTGACCAAGAGACAAAAGATAGACTTTGGACTTGATTAAGTATCGATTTTTGCATGTTGTTTTCCTAAAACGCTAATTCCACCTGAAACATGGCTTATCAGTGCTTCTGTGGATCCCTGGTGATATCTGCATTGCTTACTGTACTTATTTCATTGTTGCACTTGGAAAAGTTACTGTTTGTCATTTTTTTTGCTTTTAAATTATCTGTAACATAGTTGCAGGCTACACACTCAAGTGCGCTAGCCTCCTCTATGTATTTAGGGTCATTTAAGTTCTGCATTTCTGTTGTTTCTGAGAAAAAAAAAATCTCCTTGTTTTCCCACCTTTCTGAACTAGTCTAGTCCAGCTTTCAGGCTTTGCTGAATCCAGGACTGTGGTAAAGGTTCCTGTGCTGCCCATATCATACTTGGATAATTAGGTGGCTTCCTTGTTCACTGTGAGAGAGGGAAATCTGAGCTGCCTATCTGTCCCTGTACAAGTGGTCCCAACCAAGCAACTTGTAGCTCGCTGGCCATTTTGTGCTAATTTCTATTCTTTAAATATCCCTGGTATAAAAATCACTTAGCGCTGTATTTTTGCTTCTATACAGGTCAGCTAGCTCCTCATAGTGCCCTGCAGAGTCCTACAAGCGACCGAGAGACAAAGTGAGACTTTAGGCTTGATAAAGTATTGATTTTTGCTTGTTGTTTCACTGAAATGCTAATTCCACCTATAACGCGGCCTATCAGTGCTTCTGTGGATCCCTAGTGATATTTGCATTGCTTACTGTACTTATTTGATTGCTGCACTTGGAAAAGTTACTGTTTGTCATTTTTTTGCTATAAATTATCTGTAACATAGTTGCAGCTACAAACCCAAGTGTGCTAGCCTCCTCTATGTATTTAGAGTCATTTAAGTTCTGCATTTCTGTTGCTTCTGAGAAAAAAAAACACAAAAAAATATCCTTGTTTTCCAGCCTTTCTGAACTAGTCTAGTCCAGTTTTCAGGCTTTGCTGAATGCAGGACTCTGGTAAAGTTTCCTGTGTTGCCCATATCATACTTGGATAATTAGGTGGCTTCCTTTTTCACTGTGAGAGAGGGAACTCTGAGCAGCCTATCTGTCTTTGTACGAGTGGTGCCAGCCCAGCAATTTGTAGCACATTGGCCATTTTGGGCTAATTTCTATCCTTTTGATCTCCCTGGTATAAAAATTGTTTAGCATGGTTTTTGCGCTTGTATACAGCTCAGCAAACTCCTCTTGGTGCACTGCAGAGTCCTACAAGTGACCAAAAGACAAAAGATAGTCTTTGGACGTGATTAAGTATTTATTTTTGCTTTTGTTTCCCCGAAACGCGAATTCCACCTTAAACACAGCTTATCAGTGCTTCTGTGGATCCCTGGTGATATCTGCATTGCTTACTGTACTTATTTCATTGTTGCACTTGGAAACGTTACTGTTTGTCTTTTTTTTGCTTGTAAATTATCTATAACATAGTTGCAGCTACACACTCAAGTGTGCAAGCCTCCTCTGTGTATTTAGAGTCATTTAAGTTCTGCATTTCTGTTGTTCCTGAGAAAAAAAAAAAACACAAAAAATCTCCTCGTTTTCCCGCCTTTCTGAACTAGTCTCGTCCAGTTTTCAGGATTTGCTGAATCTAGGACTGTGGTAAAGGTTCAGTTGTTGCCCATATCATACTTGGATAATTAGGTGGCTTCCTTGTTCACTGTGAGAGAGGGAACTCTGAGCAGCCTACTTGTCCCTGTATGAGTGATCCCAGCCCAGCAACTTGTAGCTCATTGGCCATTTTGGTCTAATTTCTATCCATTTGATCTCCGTGGTATAAAAATCGCTTAGTGCAGGTTTTACGCTTGTATACAGGTCAGCAATCTCCACGTGGTGCCCTACAGAGTCCTACAAGCGGCCGAGGACAAAAGAGAGACTTTTTACTTGATTAAGTATTGATTTTTGCTTATTGTTTCCCTGAAATGCTAATTCAACCTAAAACACGGCTATCAGTGCTTTTGTGGATCCCTAGTGATATCTGCATTGCTTACTGTACTTAGTTCAATATAGCACTTGGAAAAGTTACTGTTTTGTCATTTTTTTGCTTGTAAATTATCTGTAACATAGTTGCAGGCTAAACACTCAAGTGTGCTAGCCCCCTCTGTGTATTTAGAGTCATTTAATTTCTGCATTTCTGTTGTTTCTGAGAAAAAAAACACAAAAAAATCTCCTTGTTTTCCCGCCTTTCTAAACTAGTCTAGTCCAGTTTTCAGGCTTTGCTGAATCCAGGACGGTTGTAAAGTTTCCTGTGTTTCCCATATCATACTTGGATAATTAGGTGTCTTCCTTGTTCACTATGAGAGAGGGAACTCTGAGCAGCCTATCTGTCCCTGTACTAGTGGTCCCAGCTCAGCAACTTGTAGCTCATTGGCCATTTTGTTCTAATTTCTATCCTTTTGATCTCTCTGGTTTAAAAATCACTTAGCACAGTTTTTGAGATTATATACATCTCAGCAAGTACCTCGTGGTGCCCTGCAGAGTCCTACAAGTGGCAGAGAGACAAAAGATAGGCTTTGGACTTGATTAAGTATTGATTTTTGCTTGATTCCCTGAAACGCTAATTCCACCTAAATTGCGGCTTATCAGTGCTTTTGTGGGTGGATCCCTAGTGATATCTCCATTGCTTTCCATACTTATTTCATTGTTGCACTTGGAAAAGTTACTGTTTGTCATTTTTTTGTTTGCAAAATATCTGTAACATAGTTGCAGGCTAAACACTCAAGTGTGCTAGCCGCCTCTCTGTATTTAGAGTCATTTAAGTTCTGCATTTCTGTTATTTCTGAGAAAAAAAACACACAAAAAATCTCCTTGTTTTCCCGCCTTTCTGAACTAGTCTAGTCCAGTTTTCAGACTTTGCTCAATCCAGGACTGTGGTAGAGGTTCCTGTGTTGCCCATATCATACTTGGATAATTAGGTGGTTTCCTTGTTCACTGTGAGAAAGGGAACTCTGAGCAGCCTATCTGTCCCTGTACGAGTGGTCTCAGCCCAGAAACTTGTAGTTCATTGGACATTTTGTGCTAATTTCTATCCTGTTGATCTCCCTGGTATAAAAATCACTTAGCGTGGTTTAAGCACTTGTATACAACTCAGCAAGCTGCTCGTGGTGCGCTGGAGAGTCCTACAAGCGACCAAGAGACAAAAGAGAAACTTTGGACTTGATTAAGTATTGATTTTTGCTTGTTTCCCTGAAACACTAATTCCACCTAAAATGCAGCTTATCAGTGCTTCTGTGGATCCCTAGTGATATCGGCATTGCTTACTGTACTTATTTTATTGTTGCACTTGGAAAAGTTACTGGTTGTCGTTTTATTGCTTGTAAGTTATCTGTAACATAGTTGCAGGCTACACACTCAAGTGCGCTAAGTTCCTTTGTGTATTTAGAGTCATTTAAGTTTTGCATTTCTGTTGTTTCTGAGAAAAAAAAACACAAAACAATCTCCTTGTTTTCCTGCCTTTCTGAACTAGTCTAGTCCATTTTCAGGCTTTGCTGAATCCAGGACTGTGGTAAAGGTTCATGTGTTGCCCATATCATACTTGGATAATTAGGTGGCTTCCTTGTTCACTGTGAGAGAGGGAACTCTGAGTAGCCTATCTGTCCCTGTACGAGTGGTCCTAGCCCAGCAACTTGTACCTCATTCGCTATTTTTTGGCTAATTTCTATCCTTTTGATCTCGCTGGTATAAAAATCATTTAGCACGGTTTTTGACTCATATACAGCTCATCAAGCTACTTGCGGTGCGCTGCAGAGTCCTACAAGCAACTGAGAGACGAAAGAGAAACTTTGCATTTGATTAAGTATTTATTTTTGCTTCTTGTTTCCCTGAAACGCTAATTCCACTTAAAAGAGGCTTATCAGTGCTTCTGTGGATCCCTAGTGATATCTGCAATGCTCACTGTACTTATTTCATTGCTGCACTTGGAAAAGTTACTGTCTGTCTTTTTTTGCTTGTAAATTATCTGTAACATAGTTGCAGGCTACACACTCAAGTGTGCTAGCCTTCTCTGTGTATTTAGAGTCATTTAAGTTCTGCATTTCTGTTGTTTCTGAGAAAAAAAAAGCAGAAAAAACAAATCCTTGTTTTCCCACCTTTCTGAACTAGTCTAGTCAAGTTTTCAGGCCTTGCTGTCCGGGACTGTGGTAAAGGTTCCTGTGTTGCCCATATCATTCTTGGATAGTTAGGTGGCTTCCTTGTTCACTGTGAGAGAGGGAACTCTGAGCAGCCTATCTGCCCTGTACGAGTTGTTCCAGCCCAGCAACTTGTAGCTCATTGGCCATTTTCGGCTAATTTCTATCCTTTTGATCTCCCGGGTATAAAAATCACTTAGCGCTGTTTTTGCACTTGTATACAGCTCAGCAAGCTCCTCGTGGTGCCCTGCAGAGTCCTACAAGCATCTGAGAGACAAAAGACAAACTTTGGACTTGATTAAGTATTGATTTTTGCTTGTTGTTTCACTGAAATGCCAATTCCACCTAAAATGCGGCTTATCACTGCTTTTGTGGGTGGATCCCTAGTGATATTTGCATTGCTTACTGTACTTATTTCATTGTTTCACTTGGAAAAGTTACTGTTTGTCATTTTTTTGCATTTAAATTATCTGTAACATAGTTGCAGCAACACACTCAAGTGAGCTATCCTCCTCTGTGTATTTAGTAATTTAAGTTCTGCATTTCTGTTGTTTCTGAGAAAAAAAAACACAAAAAAATCTCCTTGTTTTCCCACCTTTCTGAACTACTCTAGTCCAGTTTTCAGGCTTTGCTGAATCCAGGGCTTTGGAAAAGTTTCATGTGTTGCCCATATCATACTTGGATAATTAGGTGGCTTCCTTGTTCACTGTGAGAGAGGGAACTCTGAGCAGCCTATCTGTCCCTTTATGAGTGGTCCCAGCCCAGCAACTTGTAGCTCATTGGCCATTTTGAGCTAATTTCTATCCTTTTGATCTCCCTGTTATAAAAATCGCTTACCGTGGTTTTTGCACTTGTATACAACTCTGCAATCTCCTTGTGGTGCGCTGCAGAGTTCTAAAAGTGACCAAGAGCCAAACAGAAACTTTAGACTTGACTAAGTAAAGATTTTTGCTTTTTGTTTCCCTAAAACGATATTTCCACCTAAAATGTGGCTTATCAGTGCTTCTTTGGATCCCAAGTGATATCGGCATTGCTTACTGTACTTATTTCATTGTTGCACTTGGAAAATTTACTGTTTGTCATTATTTTGCTTGTAAATTATCTGTAACATAGTTGCAGGCTACACACTCAAGTGCACTAGGTTCCTCTGTGTATTTAGAGACATTTAAGTTCTGCATTTCTGTTGTTTCTGTGAAAAAAAAACACAAAAAAAAAATCTCCTTGTTTTCCCGCCTTTCTAAACTTGTCTAGTTCAGTTTTCAGGCTTTGCTGAATCCAGGACTGTGGTAAAGATTCCTGTGTTGCCCATATCACACTTGGATAGTTAGGTGGCTTCCTTGTTCACTGTGAGAAAGGGAACTCTGAGCAGCCTATCTGTACTTGTACTAGTGGTCCCAGCCAAGCAGCTTGTATCTCATTGGCCATTTTGTTCTAATTTCTATACTTTTGATCTCCCTGGTTTAAAAATCATTTAGCGCAGTTTTTACACTTGTATACAGCTTAGCAAGCTCTTAGTGGTGCCCTGCAGAGTACTACAAGTGGCCGAGATACAAAAGATAGACTTTGGACTTGATTAAGTTTTGATTTTTGCTTGTTTCCCTGAAACGCTAATTCCACCTAAAACGCGGATTATCAGTGCTTTTGTCGGTGGATCCTTAGTGATATCTGCATTGCTTACTGTACTTATTTCATCGTTGCACTTGGAAAAGTTACTGTTTTTCATGTTTTTCCTTGTAAAATATCTGTAACATAGTTGCTGGCTAAACACTCAAGTGCGCTAGCCGCCTCGGTGTATTTAGAGTCATTTAAGTCTCTGCATTTCTGTTGTTTCTGAGAAAAAAATACAAAAAAAACCTCCTCCTTTCTGAACTAGTCTAGTCCAGTTTTCAGGCTTTGCTGAATCCAGGACTGTGGTAAAGGTTCCTGTGTTGCCCATATTATACTTGGATAATTAGGTGGTTCCCTTGTTCACTGTGAGAGAGGGAACTCTGAGCAGCCTATCTGTCCCTGTACAAGTGCTCCCAGCCCAGGAACTTGCAGCTCATTGGCCATTTTGGGCTAATTTCTATCTTTTTGATCTCCCTGGTATAAAAGTCACTTAGCACGGTTTTTGCCCTTGTATACAGCTTAGCAAGCTCCTTGTGGTGCGCTGCAGAGTCCTACAAGCGACTGAGAGACAAAAGAGAAACTTTGCAGTTGATTAAGTATTGATTTTTGCTTCTTGTTCCTTGAAACGCTAATTCCACCTAAAAGTGGCTTATCAGTGCTTCTGTGGATCCCTAGTGATATCTGCAATGCTTACTGTACTTATTTAATTGTTGCACTTGGAAAAGTTACTGTCTGTCTTTTTTTGCTTGTAAATTATCTGTAACATAGCTGCAGGCTACACACTCAAGTGCGCTACCCTCCTCTGTGTATTTAGAGTCATTTAAGTTCTGCATTTCTGTTGTTTCTGAGAAAAAAAAAAAACAGAAAAAAAACTCTTTGTTTTCCCACCTTTCTGGACTAGTCTAGTCCAGTTTACAGGCCTTGCTGTCCAGGACTGTGGTAAAGGTTCCTGTGTTGCCCATATCATACTTGGATAGTTAAGTGGCTTCCTTGTTCACTGTGAGAGAGGGAACTCTGAGCAGCCTATCTGTCCCTGTACGAGTGGTCCCAGCCCAGCAACTTGTAGCTCATTGGCCATTTTGGGCTAATTTCTATTCTTTTGATCTCCCTGGTATAAAAATCGCTTAGCGCTGTTTTTGTGCTTGTATACAGCTCAGCAAGCTACTCGTAGTGCCCTGCAGAGTCCTACAAGTGGGCGAGAGACAAAACAGAGACTTTGGACTTGATTAAGCATCGATTTTTGCTTGTTGTTTCCCTGAAACGCTAATTCCACCTAAAACACAGCTTATCAGGGCTTCTGTGGATCCCTAGTGATATCTGCTTTGCTTACTGTACTTATTTCATTGTTGCACTTGAAAAAGTTTCTATTTGCCTTTTTTTTGCTTGTAAATTATCTGTAGCATAGTTGCAGGCTACACACTCAAGTGCGCTAGCCTCCCCTGTGTATTTAGAGTCATTTAAGTTCTGCATTTCTGTTGTTTCTGAGAAAAAAAAACACAAAAAAATCTCATTGTTTTCCCACCTTTCTATACTAGTCTAGTCCAGTTTTCAGGCTTTGCTGTATCCAGGACTGTGGTAAAGATTCCTGTGTTGCCCATATCACACTTGGATAGTTAGGTGGCTTCCTTGTTCACTGTGAGAGAGGGAACTCTGAGCAGCCTATCTGTCCCTGTACGTGTGGTTCCAGCCCAGCAACTTGTAGCTCAATGGCCATTTTGTTCTAATTTCTATCCTTTTGATCTCCCTGGTTTAAAAATCACTTAGCGTGTTTTTTGCGCTTGTATACAGCTCAGCAAGCTCCTCGTAGTGCCCTGCAGAGTCCTACAAGCGGCCGAGAGACAATAGACAGACTTTGGACTTGATTAAGTATTGATGTTTGCTTGTTGTTTCACTGAAATGCCAATTCCACCTAAAACGCGGCTTATCAGTGCTTTTGTGGGTGGATCCCTAGTGATATCTGTATTGCTTACTGTACTTATTTCATTGTTGCACTTGGAAAAGTTACTGTTTGTCTTTTTTTGCTTGTAAATTATCCGTAACATAGTTGCAGCTACACACTCAAGTATGCTAGCCTCCTCTGTGTATTTAGAGTCATTTAAGTTCTGCATTTCTGTTGTTTCTGAGGAAAAAAAAACACAAAACAATCTCCTTGTTTTCCCGCCTTTCTGGACTAGTCTAGTCCAGTTTTCAGGCTTTGCTGAGTCCAGGACTGTGGTAAAGGTTCCTGTGCTGCCCATATCATACTTGGATAATTAGGTGGCTTCCTTGTTCACTGTGAGAGAGGGAACTCTGAGCAGCCTATCTGTCCCTGTACGTGTGGTTCCAGCCCAGCAACTTGTAGTTCAATGGCCATTTTGTTCTAATTTCTATCCTTTTGATCTCCCTGGTTTAAAAATCACTTAGTGTGGTTTTTGCACTTGTATACAGCTCAGCAAGCTCCTTGTAGTGCCCTGCAGAGTCCTACAAGTGGCCGAGAGACAATAGACAGACTTTGGACTTGATTAAGTATTGATGTTTGCTTGTTGTTTCACTGAAATGCCAATTCCACCTAAAACGCGGCTTATCAGTGCTTTTGTGGGTGGATCCCTAGTGATATCTGTATTGGTTACTGTACTTATTTCATTGTTGCACTTGGAAAAGTTACTGTTTGTCTTTTTTTGCTTGTAAATTATCCGTAACATAGTTGCAGCTACACACTCAAGTATGCTAGCCTCCTCTGTGTATTTAGAGTCATTTAAGTTCTGCATTTCTGTTGTTTCTGAGGAAAAAAAAACACAAAACAATCTCCTTGTTTTCCCGCCTTTCTGGACTAGTCTAGTCCAGTTTTCAGGCTTTGCTAAGTCCAGGACTGTGGTAAAGGTTCCTGTGTTACCCATATCATACTTGGATAATTAGGTGGCTTCCTTGTTCACTGTGAGAGAGGGAACTCTGAGCAGCCTATCTGTCCCTGTATGAGTGGTCCCAGCCCAGCAACTTGTAGCTCATTGGCCATTTTGGGCTAATTTCTATCCTTTTGATCTCCCTTGTATAAAACTCGCTTAGCGCAGTTTTTGCACTTGTATACAACTCAGCAAGCTCCTTGTGGTGCACTGCAGAGTCCTACAAGCGAACAAGAGACAAAAGAGAAACTTTGGACTTGACTAAGTATTGATTTTTGCTTTTTGTTTCCCTGAAATGCTAATTCCACCTAAAATGCGGCTTATCAGTGCTTCTTTGCATCCCAAGTGATATCGGCATTGCTTACTGTACTTATTTCATTGTTGCACTTGGAAAAGTTACTGTTTGTCGTTATTTTCCTTGTAAATTATCTGTAACATAGTTGCAGGCTACACACTCAAGTGCGCTAGGTTCCTCTGTGTATTTAGAGTCATTTAAGTTCTGCATTTCTGTTGTTTCTGAGAAAAAAAAAACAGAAAAAAACTCTTTGTTTTCCCGCCTTTCTGGACTAGTCTAGTCCAGTTTTCAGGCCTTGCTGTCCAGGACTGTGGTAAAGGTTCCTGTATTTCCCATATCATACTTGGATAGTTAGGTGGCTTCCTTTTTCACTGTGAGAGAGGGAACTCTGAGCAGCCTGTCTGTCCCTCTACAAGTTGTCGCAGCCCAGCAACTTGTAGCTCATTGGCCATTTTGGGCTAATTTCTATCCTTTTGATCTCCCTGGTATAAAAATTGCTTAGCACTGTTTTTGCGCTTGTATACAGCTCAGCAAGCTACTCGTGGTACCCTGCAGAGTCCTACAAGTGGCCAAGAGACAAAAGAGAGACTTTGGACTTGATTAAGCATTGATTTTTGCTTGTTGTTTCCTTGAAACGCTAATTCCACCTAAAACACAGCTTATCAGTGCTTCTGTGGAACCCTAGTGATATCTGCATTGCTTACTGTACTTATTTCATTGTTGCACTTGGAAAAGTTACTGTTTGTCTTTTTTTGCTGGTAAATTATCTGTAACATAATTGCAAGCTACATATGCAAGTGCGCTAGCCTCCTTTGTGTATTTACAGTCATTTAAGTTCTGCCTTTCTGTTGTTTCTGAGAAATAAAAACACAAAAAAAAAATGTCCTTGTTTTCTGCCTTAATGAACTAGTCTAGTCCAGTTTTCAGGCTTTGCTGAGTCCAGAACTGGGGTAAAGGTTCCTGTGTTGCCCATATCATACTTGGATAATTAGGTGGCTTCCTTGTTCACTGTGAGAAAGGGCACTCTGAGCAGTGTATTTGTCCCTGTACGAGTGGTCCCATCCCAGCAACTTGTACCTCATTGGCTATTTTGGGCTAATTTCTAGCCTTTTGATCTCCCTGGTATAAAAGTCACTTAGCACGGTTTTTGCACTTGTATACAGCAAATCAAGCTCCTCATGGTACGCTGCAGAGTCCTACAAGTGACCAAAACACAAGAAAGAGAGACTTTGGACTTGATTAAGTACTGATTTTTTCTTATTGTTTCCCTGTAACACTACTTCCACCTGAAACGCGACTTATCAGTGCTTCTGCGGATCCCTAGTGATATCTACATTGCTTACTGTACTTATTTCATTGTTGCACTTGAAAAAGTCACTGTTTGTCTTTTTTTGCTTGTAAATTATCTGTAGCATAGTTGCAGGCTACACATTCAAGTCCACTAGCCCCCCTCTGTGTATTTAGAGTCATTTAAGTTCTGCATTTCTGTTGTTTCTGACAAAAAAAAAAAAAAATCTCCTTGTTTTCCCGCTTTTCTAAACTAGTCTACTCCAGTTTTCAGGCTTTGCTGAATCCAGGACTGTGGTAAAGATTCCTGTGTTGCCCATATCATACTTGGATAATTAGGTATCTTCCTTGTTCACTGTGAGAGAGGGAACTCTGAGCAGCCTATCTGTCCCTGTACTAGTGGTCCCAGCCAATCAACTTGTAGCTCATTGGCCATTTTGTTCTAATTTCTATCCTTTTGATCTCCCTGGTTAAAAAATCACTTAGCGCAGTTTTTGCACTAGTATACAGCTTAGCAAGCTCTTTGTGGTGCCCTGCAGAGTCCTACAAGCGGCTGAGAGACAAAAGACAGACTTTGGACTTGATTAAGTATTGATTTTTGTTTGTTTCTCTGAATCACAAATTCCACCTAAAACGAGGCTTATCAGTGCTTTTGTGGGTGGATCCCTAGTGATATCTGCATTGCTTACTGTACTTATTTCATTGTTGCACTTGGAAAAGTTACTCTTTGTCATTTTTTTACTTGTAAAATATCTGTAACATACTTGCAGGCTAAACACTTAAGTGTGCTAGCCGATTCTGTGTATATGGAGTCATTTAAGTCTCTGCATTTCTGTTGTTTCTGAGAAAAAAAAACACAAAAAAAATATCCTTATTTACCCGCCTTTCTGAACTTGTCTAGTTCAGTTTTCAGGCTTTGCTGAATTCAGGACTGTGGTAAATGTTCCTGTGTTGCCAATATCATACTTGGATAATTAGGTGTCTTCCTTGTTCACTGTGAGAGAGGGAACTCTGAGCAGCCTATCTGTCCCTGTACAAGTGCTCCCAGCCCAGAAGCTTGCAGCTCACTGGTCATTTTGGGCTAATTTCTATCCTTTTGATCTCCCTGGTATAAAAGTCACTTAGCACAGTTTTTGCACTTCTATACAGCTCAGCAAGCTCCTCGTGGTGTGCTGCAGAGTCCTACAAGCGACCAAGAGAAAAAAGAGAAACTTTGGACTTGATTAAGTATTGATTTTTGCTTGCTGTTTCCCTGAAATGCTAATTCCACCTAAAATGCAGCTTTTCATTGCTTCTGCGGATCCCTAGTGATATCTACATTGCTTACTGTACTTATTTCATTGTTGCACTTGGAAAAGTTACTTTTTGTCTTTTTTTGCTTGTAAATTATCTGTAGCATAGTTGCAGGCTACAAACTCAAGTGCGCTAGACCCCCTCTGTGTATTTAGAGTCATTTAAGTTCTGCATTTCTGTT
The DNA here is from genome assembly GCF_019279795.1 of Protopterus annectens. NCBI lineage: Eukaryota > Metazoa > Chordata > Ceratodontiformes > Protopteridae > Protopterus > Protopterus annectens. The sequence goes on from NC_056732.1 coordinate 1,763,666,374, forward strand.
GTTTCTGACAAAAATATACAAAAAAAAAATTCCTTGTTTTCCGGCCTTTCTAAACTAGTCTAGTCCAGTTTTCAGGCTTTGCTGCATCCAGGACTGTGGTAAAGATTACTGTGTTGCCCATATCATACTCGGATAATTAGGTGCCTTCCTTGTTCACTGTGAGAGAGGAAACTCTGAGCAGCCTATCTGTCCCTGTATGAGTGGTCCCAGCCCAGCAACTTGTAGCACATTGATAAATTTTGGGCTAATTTCTATCCTTTTAATTTCCCTTGTATAAAAATCACTTAGAGCGGTTTTTGCACTTGTATACAACTCAGCAAGCTCCTTGTGGTGCACTGCAGAGTCCTACAAGTGAACAAGAGACAAAAGAGAAACTTTGTACTTGACTTTGTATTGATTTTTTTCTTTTTCTTTCCCTGAAACGCTAATTCCACCTGAAATGCGGCTTATCAGTGCTTCTTTGGATCCCAAGTGATATCGGCATTGCTTACTGTACTTATTTCATTGTTGCACTTGGAAAAGTTACTGTTTGTTGTTATTTTGCTTGTAAATTGTCTGTAACATAGTTGCAGGCTACACACTCAAGTGCGCTAGACCCCCTCTGTGTATTTAGTGTCATTTACGTTCTGCATTTCTGTTGTTTCTGAGAAAAAAAAACACAAAAAGATCTCCTTGTTTTCCCGCCTTTCTGAACTAGTCTAGTTCAGTTTTCAGGCTTTGCTGAATCCAGGACTGTGATAAAGGTTCATGTGTTGCCCATATCATACTTGGATAATTAGGTGGCTTCCTTGTTCACTGTGAGAGAAGGAACTCTGAGCAGCCTGTCTGTCCCTGTACTAGTGGTCGCAGCCCAGCAACTTGCAGCTCATTGGCCATTTTGGGCTAATTTCTATCCTTTTGATCGTCCTGGTATAAAAATCGCTTAGCGCTGTTTTTGCACTTGTATACAGCTCAGCAAGCTACTCCTGGTGCCCTGCAGTGTCCTACAAGTGGCCGAGAGACAAAAGAGAGACTTTGGACTTGATTAAGCATTGTTTTTGCTTGTTGTTTCTTTGAAACGCTAATTCCACCTAAAACGCAGCTTATCAGTGCTTCTGTGGAACCCTAGTGATATCTGCATTGCTTACTGTACTTATTTCATTGTTGCACTTGGAAAAGTTACTGTTTGTCTTTTTTTGCTTGGAAATTATCCGTAACATAGTTGCAGCTACACCCTCAAGTATGCTAGCCTCCTCTGTGTATTTAGAGTCATTTAAGTTCTGCATTTCTGTTGTTTCTGAGGAAAAAAAAACACAAAACAATATCCTTGTTTTCCCGCCTTTCTGGACTAGTCTAGTCCAGTTTTCAGGCCTTGCTGTCCAGGACTGTGGTAAAGTTTCCTGTGTTGCCCATATCATACTTGGATAGTTAGGTGGCTTCCTTGATCACTGTGAGAGAGGGAACTCTGAGCAGCCTATCTGTCCCTGTATGAGTGGTCCCAGCCCAGCAACTTGTAGCTCATTGGCCATTTTGGGCTAATTTCTATCCTTTTGATCTCCCTTGTATAAAAGTCACTTAGCACAGTTTTTGCACTTCTATACAACTCAGCAAGCTCCTTGTGGTGTGCTGCAGAGTCCTACAAGCGAACAAGAGAAAAAACAGACACTTCGGACTTGACTAACCATTGATTTTTGCTTTTGTTTCCTGAAATGCTAATTCCACCTAAAATGCAGCTTATCATTGCTTCTTTGGATCCCAAGTGATATCTACATTGCTTACTGTACTTATTTCATTGTTGCACTTGGAAAAGTTACTGTTTGTCGTTTTTGCTTGTAAATTATCTGTAACATAGTTGCAGGCTACACACTCAAGTGCGCTAGGTTCCTCTGTGTATTTAGAGTCATTTAAGTTCTGCATTTCTGTTGTTTCTGAGAAAAATATACAAAAAAAACTCTTTGTTTTCCCGCCTTTCTGGACTAGTCTAGTCCAGTTTTCAGGCCTTGCTGTCCAGGACTGTGGTAAAGGTTCCTGTATTTCCCATATCATACTTGGATAGTTAGGTGGCTTCCTTGTTCACTGTGAGAGAGGGAACTCTGAGCAGCCTGTCTGTCCCTCTACAAGTTGTCGCAGCCCAGCAACTTGTAGCTCATTGGCCATTTTGGGCTAATTTCTATCCTTTTGATCTCCCTGGTATAAAAATTGCTTAGCACTGTTTTGCACTTGTATACAACTCAGCAAGCTCCTTGTGGTGCACTGCAGAGTCCTACAAGTGAACAAGAGACAAAAGAGAAACTTTGTACTTGACTTTGTATTGATTTTTTTCTTTTTGTTTCCTTGAAACTCTAATTCCACCTAAAACACAGCTTATCAGTGCTTCTGTGGAACCCTAGTGATATCTGCATTGCTTACTGTACTTATTTCATTGTTGCACTTGGAAAAGTTACTGTTTGTTGTTATTTTGCTTGTAAATTGTCTGTAACATAGTTTCGGGCTACACACACAAGTGCGCTAGCCTCCTTTGTGTATTTAGAGTCATTTAAGTTCTTCATTTCTGTTCTTTCTGAGAAAAAAAACACAAAAAAAAATCCTTGTTTTCCTGCCTTAATGAACTAGTCTAGTCCAGTTTTCAGGCTTTGCTGAATCCAGAACTGGGGTAAAGGTTCATGTGTTGCCCATATCATACTTGGATAGTTAGGTGGCTTCCTTGATCACTGTGAGAGAGGGAACTCTGAGCAGCCTATCTGTCCCTGTACTATTGGTCCCTGCCCAGCAACTTGTAGCTCATTGGCTATTTTGGGCTAATTTCTATCCTTTTGATCTCCCTGGTATAAAAGTCACTTAGCACTGTTTTTGCACTTGTATACAGCTCAGCAAGCTCCTCATGGTGCCCTGCAGAGTCCTACAAGTGGCCAAAAGACAAAAGAGAGACTTTGGACTTGATTAAGTACTGATTTTTCTTATTGTTTCTTTGTAACACTACTTCCACCTGAAACGCAGCTTATCAGTGCTTCTGTGGAACCCTAGTGATATCTGCATTGCTTACTGTACTTATTTCATTGTTGCACTTGGAAAAGTTACTGTTTTGTCTTTTGCTGGTAAATTATCTGTAACATAATTGCAAGATACACACACAAGTGCGCTAGCCTCCTTTGTGTATTTAGAGTCATTTAAGTTCTTCATTTCTGTTCTTTCTGAGAAAAAAAACACAAAAAAAAATCCTTGTTTTCCCGCCTTTCTGAACTAGTCTAGTCCAGTTTTCAGGCCTTGCTGTCCAGGACTGTGGTAAAGTTTCCTGTGTTGCCCATATCATACTTGGATAGTTAGGTGGCTTCCTTGATCACTGTGAGAGAGGGAACTCTGAGCAGCCTATCTGTCCCTGTACTATTGGTCCCTGCCCAGCAACTTGTAGCTCATTGGCCATTTTGTTCTAATTTCTATCCTTTTGATCTCCCTGGTTTAAAAATCACTTAGCATGGTTTTTGCACTTGTATACAGCTAAGCAAGCTCCTTGTGGTGCCCTGCAGTGTCCTACAAGTGGCCAAGAGACAAAAGATAGACTTTGGACTTGATTAAGTATTGATTTTTGCTTGTTTCCCTGAGACGGTAATTCCAAATAAAATGTGGCATATCCGTGCTTTTGGGGTTGGATCCCTAGTGATATCTGCATTGCTTACTGTACTTATTTCATTGTTGCACTTGAAAAAGTTACTGTTTGTTGTTTTTTGCTTGTAAAATATCTGTAACATATTTGCAGGCTAAACACTCATGTTTGCTAGCCGCCTCTGTGTATTTAGAGTCATTTAAGTCTCTGCATTTCTGTTGTTTCTGAGAAAAAAAAACACAAAAAAAAATATCCTTGTTTTCCTGCCTTTCTGAACTAGTCTAGTCCAGTTTCCAGGCTTTGCTGAATCCAGGACTGTGGTAAAGGTTCCTATGTTGCCCATATCATACTTGGATAATTTGGTGGTTTCCTTGTTCACTGTGAGAGAGGGAACTCTGAGCAGCCTATCTGTACCTGTACGAGTGCTCCCAGCCCATCAACTTGTAGTTCATTGGCCACTTTGAGCTATTTTCTATCCTTTTGATCTCCTTGGTATAAAAATTGCTTAGCACGGTTTTTCCACTTGTATTCAGCTCAGCAAGCTCCTTGTGGTGCCCTGCAGAGTCCTATAAGTGGCCAAGAAACAAAAGACAGACTTTGGACTTGATTAAGTATTGATTTTTGCTTGTTTTCCTGAAACGCTAATTCCACCTAAAAAGCGGCTTATCACTGCTTTTGTGGGTGGATCCCTAGTGATATCTGCATTGCTTACTGTACTTATTTCATTGTTGCACTTGAAAAAGTTACTGTTTGTCTTTTTTTGCTTGTAAATTATCTGTAACATAGTTGCAGGCTACACACTCAAGTGTGCTAGGTTCCTCTGTGTATTTCGAGTCATTTAAGTTCTGCATTGCTGTTGTTTCGTAAAAAAAAAAAAAAAAAATCTCCTTGTTTTCCCGCCTTTCTGAACTAGTCTAGTCCAGTTTTCAGCTTTGCTAAATCCAGGACTGTGGTAAAGGTTCCTGTGTTGCCCATACCATACTTGGATAATTAGGTGGTTTCCTTGTTCACTGTGAGAGAGGGAACTCTGAGCAGCCTATCTGTCCTTGTACGAATGGTCCCAGCCCAGCAACTTGTAGGTCATTGGCCATTTTGGGCTAATTTCTATCCTTTTGATCTCCCTGGTATAAAAATTGCTTAGCGCGGTTTTTGCACTTGTATACAGCTCAGCAAGCTCCTCGTGGTGCCCTGCAGAGTCCTACAAGTGACCAAGAGACAAAAGATAGACTTTGGACTTGATTAAGTATTGATTTTTGCTTGTTGTTTCCCTGAAACGCTAATTCCACCTAAAACGTGGCTTATCAGTGCTTCTTTGGATCCCTGGTGATATCTGCATTGCTTACTGTACTTATTTCATTGTTGCATTTGGAAAAGTTACTGTTTGTCATTTTTTTGCTTGTAAAATATCTGTAACATAGTTACAGGCTACACACTCAAGTGCGCTAGCATCATCTGTGCATTTAGAGTCATTTAAGTTCTGCATTTCTGTAGTTTCTGAGAAAAAAAAACACACACAAAAAAATCTCTTTGTTTTCCCGCCCTTCTGAACTAGTCTACTTGAGCTTTCAGGCTTTGCTGAATGCAGCACTGTGGTAAAGTTTCTTTTGTTGCCCATATCATACTTGGATAATTAGGGCGGCCACGGTGGTGCAGTGGTTAGCATTGCCGCCTCACAACAAGAGGTTCTCCCCACATCCCAAAGACTGCCATTCAATGTGCGACAGGTGATCCGCTGTGAACCGGATAAGAAGAAGATCATACTTGGATAATTAGGTGGCTTCCTTGTTCACTGTGAGAGAGGGAACTCTGAGCAGCCTATCTGTCCCTGTACGAATGGTCCCAGCCCATCAACTTGTAGGTCATTGGCCATTTTGGGCTACTTACTATCCTTTTGATCTCCCTGGTATAAAAATTGCTTAGTGCAGTTTTTGCACTTGTATACAGCTCAGAAAGCTCCTCGTGGTGCCCTGCAGCATCCTACAAGTTACCGAGAGACAAAGAGAAACTTTGAACTTGATTAAGTATTGATTTTTCCTTGTTGTTTCACTGAAATGCCAATTCCATCTAAAACGCAGCTTATCAGTGCTTCTGTGGATCCCTAGTGATATCTGCATTGTTTACTGTACTTATTTCATTGTTGCACTTGGAAAAGTTACTGTTTGTCTTTTTTGCTGGTAAATTATCTCTAACATAATTGCAGGCTACACACTCAAGTGCGCTAGCCTCCTCTGTGTATTTAGAGTCATTTAACTTCTGCATTTCTTTTGTTTCTGAGAAAAAAAAACACAAATAAATCTCCTTGTTTTCCTGCCTTTCTGAACTAGTCTAGTCCAGTTTTCAGTCTTTGCTGAGTCCAGGACTGTGGTAAAGGTTCATGTGTTGCCCATATCGTACTTGGATAATTAGGTGGCTTCCATGTTCACTATGAGAGAGGAAACTCTGAGCAGCCTATCTGTCCCTGTACGAGTGGTCCCAGCCCAGCAACTTGTAGCTCTTTGGCCATTTTGGGCTAATTTCTATCCTTTTGATCTCTCCATTATAATAATTGCTTATCGCGGTTTTTGCACTTGTATACAGCTCAGCAAGCTCCTCATGGTACCCTGCAGAGTCCTACAAGCAACCAAGAGACAAGAGACAGACTTTGGACTTGATTATATATTGATTTTTGCTTGTTGTGTTCCTGAAACACTAATTCCACCTAAAACGCGGCTTATCAGTGCTTCTGTGGATCCCTAGTGATACCTACATTGCTTACTGTACTTATTTCATTGTTGCACTTGAAAAAGTTACTGTTTGTCTTTTTTTGCTTGTAAATTATCTGTAACATAGTTGCAGGCTACACACTCAAGTGCGCTAGCCTCATCTGTGTATTTATAGTCATTTAAGTTCTGCATTTCTGTTGTTTCTGAGAAAAAAAAACAAAAAAAATCTCCTTGTTTTCCCGCCTTTCTAAACTAGTCTAGTCCAGTTTTCAGGCTTTGCTAAATCCAGGACTGTGGTAAAGGTTCCTGTGTTGCCCATATCATACTTGGATAATTAGGTGCCTTCCTTATTCACTGTGAGAGAGGGAACTCTGAGCAGCCTATCTGTCCCTGTACGAGTGGTCCCAGCCTAGCAACTTGTAGCTCATTGTCCATTTTGGGCTAATTTCTATCTTTTTGATCTCCCTGGTATAAAAATTGCTTTCCACGGTTTTTGCGCTTGTATACAGCTCAGCAAGCTCCTCATGATGCCCTGCAGACTCCTACAAGTGACCTAGAGACAAAAGATAGTCTTTGGACTTGATTAAGTATTGATTTTTGCTTGTTGTTTCCCTGAAACGCTAATTCCACCTAAAATGCGGCTTATCAGTTCTTCTGTGGATCCCTAGTGATATATGCATTGCTTAGTGTACTTATTTCAATGTTGCACTTGGAAAAGTTATGGTTTGTCATTTTTTTGCTTGTAAATTATCTGTAACATAGTTGCAGGCTGCACACTCAACTGCGCTAGCCTCCTCTGTGTATTTAGAGTCATTTATGTTCTGCATTTCTGTTGTTCTGAGAAAAAAAAAACTCAAAAAAAATCTCCTTGTTTTCCCGCCATTCTGAACTAGTCTAGTCCAGTTTTCAGGCTTTGCTGAATCCAGGACTGTGGTAAAGGTTCCTGTGTTGCCCATATCATACTTGGATAATTAGGTGGCTTCCTTGTTCACTGTGAGAGAGGGAACTCTGAGCAGCCCGTCTGTCCCTGTATGAGTGGTCCCAGCCCAGCAACTTGTAGGACATTGGCCATTTTGGGCTAATTTCTATCCTTTTGATCTCCCTGGTATAAAAATTGCTTAGTGTGGTTTTGTGCGATTTTGCGCATAGCGCAGCATTTGTCAGCGCCCCCTAAATGGGTTTAAACTATTCCCGGCTCCACAAAGTCTGCTCTTCATTTTTTTTCTTTAGAACTGTTCAATCTCTCATAGTAAACACTTTATTCGCCTTCTAAAGCCCTGCACTTGTTCAATTCTTATAAGGAAACACTAAACTAACTATAGCACTACACACTCCTAGACTCCTCATATGAACTAGGCTCCCTATTGGTCCCTCCCGATTAGTGAAATACCAGTTCCCTACACTATTTTGGTATGTCCAAGGGTCAGTTTCAGGGTTACTCTCCAGCCCAGTTGGTGAATCTGGGAATTTTTAGGCAATGTTACAATTGCCTTATCTACACAGACAACCCTCTCCTCCTTCCAACAAACTCGAATATATGTGAGAGATGCAACTACACATCCAAACTGGAGGCAGAGCTCTCTCAACACAAGACTGGCACAGCCAGTCAGGAGGAAAAGGTAACCACCCGCACCACAAATCTGGTCTCACATAGACCTACTGCACCTGCAAACCCAACACATAAACACATAAAAACATACTTGGAGGCTCTTAATAGAAATCTGCCTAAGCAACAAAGACCTCCAAAGCAGACACATAAGCAACAGCCACCACACAACAATACCCACAGATCACATACTTCACAAAGTCAGTGTGCCACACAGCCACAGCCCTTAAGACAAAACAACACACCAAATACACTTGTTATAGGGGACTCTATTGTCCGGCACACTGACGTCCCGCTCACCAGACTGAGCAAGGAGAAAGTCACTGTAAGCTGCCTGTCAGGTGACAGGATTCGCCACATAACGCAGGCACTCAGGTCACTCCAAAGCAAGTACAACTATGACTCCGTCATTGTCCATGCTGGTGTGTATGACCTGAGATGCACCTCCCTGGACTACATGAAAAGAGACATAGAGGAACTCTCCGATCATATAGCCCAGGCTGGTATGACCCTGACCTTGAGTAGCATCTTGCCCTCACCGAGAATGATGCCGCAGTATAAAGACAAAAAGATTAGTTTCAACAATTGGCTAAGGTATTGGTGTCATTCAAAGGGGATCCAGTGTCTGTCAGCCTGGGATGACATGCTTGACAATCCATGTTGCTTCGCTAGGGACAGCTTGCAGCTGTCACCCTTAGGCTTTCATATACTGGCTAAGGCTCTTTCCACCTGCATGGTGCCTTTTTTAGGCAAGGCTCAAAGGACAAACCCACCTCCATAGACAACACAAGGATACAAAAACTAAGGGTAATCCTACTCAATGCCAGAAGTCTAAATCTCAAGATGCAAACACTCAAGGCTCTCCTCAGTATGGAGAAAATCGATGTCTGTGCAGTAACACACACCTAGTTCAAGGCTCCAGAGAGCACCCCAGCACTACCAGGCTATAACTCATACCATGCTTTGCGGCCCCAAAATTCAGACCGAAGCACTAAAGGAAGGGGAGTATCCATATTCATCAAAGATACCTACTCCTCCAAGTTAGTGGCACTGCACGAAGCATCGGAAACCATCCAGATGCAACTAACAATAGGCAAAACTGCCCTTCAGTTTGTAGCCTGCTACAGACCACCCTCCCTATCAAAGGAATCACACTTGGCTTTCCTGACAACCTTGGAGATTATGAAGGTCTCCCCGAACACCATGATATTGGGAGACTTCAACTACCCCAACATTGACTGGGAGAACTACTCTAGCCCTAACACCCTTGCCCAATGATTCCTTGAATTTATAAACTCAAACACTATGGAACAACTGGTCACCACTCCCACAAGAGGGGACAACATATTGAACCTGGTCATCACCAACATGGGGACCCTAAGTTCCACACCAGAGGTAAACCCCTCGTTAGTAAGATCAGACCACTAGCTAATCTCCCTGGACATCCATATCCCATCCCCACCTCCAGCCAAGGTAACCACTGTAAAAAACTTCTCAAAAGCCAACTTCAGACTTCTAAAGGCCGAAGTGGAATCCTTCAAAGCCTCCGGGCCAGTGGATAATTCTGCCCGGTCTGCAGAATCCTTTACAAATGCATTCTATGTGCACCTGCAGGAATGCATGAATCGTGCCATCCCAAATAAAACCAAGACTCACTCCTCCAAAAGCAGGAGACCTGTCTGGTGGACCCCGGCCATAAATAAGCTATACAACAAAAGGAGGAAGCTACTACATGATAGAGCTAGATCCCAAAAAGGGAAGGCATCTCTGATCATTATGAACAAGAAACTACGATCCCTCATAAAATCATCAAAGGCCGGCTTCGAAAAAAAAATCGCCCGGGTCACTAAAGACAATCACAAGGCCTTCTTTAGTTATGTCAGGAATATGGGGGCAACTCCCAGATATGCTCCGAATTGATGCACAGTGACAAAAAATACACTGAACCCACAGACATAGCCAACATCCTGGCAGACAAGTTCAGTGCAAACTTCTCCTCCCTCCCCCCCAAAGGAGCAAATGTCTATCCCAACAGAATGTGGCCTCCCTGACATCACAGATGCACAGGTGAAAGCTGCCCTCTCCAAAGCAAAAAACACAGCATCAGTGGGACTGGACAGTGTCCCCGGCTGCATCTTACACAAACTCCAAGAAGAACTGAATCCTCATATTAAATCACTATTCAAACTTAGCCTTACGACAGGATATGTACCCAAAGAATGGTGTACAGCAACAGTGGTTCCACTACACAAAAGTGGCGTCACAACGGACCCCACAAACTATTGACCCATAAGCCTGACTAGTCTGGTCTGTAAAGCTATAGGTTCATAGGTTCATAGATTAGTACTAAGCTAACTGCCCTTGCGAGCCATTTTAAGCCTAGCCAATTAGCCCTTGTGGGACTCAAACCCTGCACCTTGTGTTTGTAAGGCAAACACCTTAACCATTAGGCCACCCTCCCAATAAAATTAGGGGAAAAGGTTGGCAATTGTAAGGTTATAGATAGATTAGTACTAAGCTAACTGTCCTTGCGAGCCATTTTAAACTTAGCCAATTATCCCTTGTGAGACTCAAACCCTGCACCTTGTGTTTGTAAGGCAAACACCTTAACCATTAGGCCACCCTCCCAACCCTATAGAGCTTATTATCATGAAACTCATAAACAAAGACATTGGGAACCTCCAGAAACTGGACCCTACCCAATTCGGCTATGTCAAGGGCAGATCTTGCCTCTTAAAGCTAGTTGATTTCTTTGAAACAGTTACAAAAGCCATAGATCAGGGAAAGGTAGTCCACACAGCCTACCTGGACCTCACAAAAGCCTTCGACACAATACCCCACTTGGGCATCATAAATAAGCTTACCAACTTAAATATCAACCCCTATGTCACAAGGTGGGTTGCAAACTGGATCAGGGATAGAACCCACATGGTCAGAATTGCAGGTGCCATGTCCGACTCCAAACCAGTCACAAGTGGCATCCCACAAGACTCAGTTCTGGGACCTCTCTTGTTCGGTATATACTTCTCTGAGGTAGAGGCTAACATGGGAGGACTATGGCTGACAAAATTCACAGATGACTGCAAACTGGGAGGAATATTCGACTCCCCAGCAGACACAAGCATCCTCCAAAAGGGCCTCGTGGAGATGGATGCCTGGTGCCAGAGCCACGGCCTCAAGCTAAATGCTAAAAAGTGCATAGTCATCCCCTTTGGGAAAAACAAAGTGCCCACAAATTACCACATAGGGGGTAATCCATTAAGTATGGAAGCAGTAATTATGGGATTTGGGGACCCACTTAGATAGTAATCTCTCCTTAGATAATCACGTTGCCAAAGTGGTTAGAAAGATCTTCTATATAGCCCACCTTATCACGAATGGGTTTGCATCTAGATCTAGAGAGGTCATTGTGCCCCTCTACGCATCACTCATCAGGCCCATACTTGAATACAATGCCCCTTTTGGAATGTACCTTACCCGACACCTGCAGCAACTGGAGAGACCCCAAAAGTACCTACCAAAAGGATCATGGGCCTCAAACAGATGTCATATACAGCTCAACTAAAGAAACTCCAGGTCTACTCAGTCACTTACCGCCTTCTCATCTATGCCTGACGTACAAAACCATGTCTAACCCAGAATTAATGGACATGCTCCACCTCAAAAAATCCGAATCCCTTAGAGCTACATGCTCTAGGGACTTAAACCTCAGCACAAAAATAAATAGGACTTGCTGGAGGGACAGATTTATATCCCAGAAGCTCCCCTCACTCTGGAACAGAATCCCAATTCATGTTAGGCAGAGCCCTCTCGCTGACCCTCTTCAAGCAAAATCTTGATGAGTGAATGGGAAATCGTACATTTATCCCTGGGATCTCTTCTGTGTCCCTGTTTGACAGAGGCACAGTAAACTAATCCCAAAAAGCCACCTTCTGTGACCTACTATACAAGAGGCACAGCAAGCTAATCTAAAAGGGAGGCAAAAGCCAAAAACACTCTGGCTAGGCTTATAAATGCCCTAGGGCAGATAGCCTAGTATCTACCTATGAACATGTGAGAAAACCTCCTGTATTCTTCATACGACTGGCCTATGGGGTAGGGTTGGAAGATGGAAGCATTATCCCACACAGAAAAACATCCAGGCCTGCCTACAATTTGCAAAACATTACATCAAGTCTCCCAAAAGCATGTGTGAAAATGTGTTATGGTGTAATGAGACCAAGGTTCAACGTTCCAGCCACAATTCCAAAAGATACTTCTGTTGAACAAGCAACACTTCACATCACTCAATGAGCCCCATCCCCATGGTGAGGCATGATGGTGGCAGTGTCCTGCTTTGGGGTTGCTGTTCATATGATGGAACTGTAATTTTAGTCAAAGTGGAGGGAATTATGAACAGTTCCAAATACAACTCTCTTTTGGCCCAAAACTGTCAGGCATCTGCCAGAAAACTGAAGATGAAGAGGAATTTCACATTTCCACATAGCAATGACCCAAAGCATACATACAAACCAACCCAGGAATTGCTCCACCAGAACACAATCAAGGCTATGGACTGGCTCAGCCAGAGCCCAGACCAAACTCCAATAGAAAATCTGTGGTGTGACCTGAATAGGGCTGTGCATATGAGATGCCGTTGCAATCTCACAGAGTTGGAGAGCTTTAGGAAGGAAGAGTGCCCAAATAATGCAAAGTCAAGATGTGTCATTCCAACAGACTCCTTCCCAAGAAGACTGAATGCTGTAATTAAATCAAAAGGTGCTTCGGCAAAGTATTAGTTTAAGGGTGCGCACACTTTTTGCAACCACCCTATTGTATGTATTTCATTTATTATATATTACACCAATCACGTTTGTTTATCAATTGGATTGCACAGGTGATATGTCACTTAAAAGTGAGCAATGGTTTGAAATTAATTTTTGCTTTCTCATGTTATACATTACAAGAATCTGGCATGTTAACAGGGGTGTGTACACTTATATCCACTGTAAGCTTAGAAAGTTGTAGGTGTAACAGGATTTGTTTTAACATACACTTACTGCAGGTTTTGGGGTCTGAAACTCAAATGTATGTCATTAATTAGGAATGCCAATCCTCAGATCATCCCTGTAATGTGTCAGACAAACACAGGTGTTATGAGGAACAGAGCAAACATATGAGCCAGACATCTACACATTCTGCAAAGATTTTTATGGTTATGAGGTATGTTCTGTAGGAGTTGCCACTGTGCTATGCAGGTGAACAATAATAATGTGTACATGGGTGCAGTGTATACTAGGTGAAGGACCATCACCTACTAACACTACTCACGTATCCCAAAGGTGTATATTGTTAGGAACATGGATTGAAAATGGCTGCACTGCATGATGTTGAGGGCCTGTCCAGAGTGTGTATGTCGTGGTCTGACTGTGTGTCATGCATGTCACCATTTGGGTATTGTGAGGTCTATGCAATGCCTTTGTGGCAACTCACCTATACGTGACTGTGCGTGTGTGCATGTGTATGTGTGTGTGTGTGTGTGTGTGTGTGTGTGTGTGTGTGTGTGTGTGTGTGTGTGCATGTGCACATGCATGTGTGTGTGTGTGTGCATGTACATGTGTGTGTGTGCATGCATGTGTGTGTGTGTGTGTGTGTGTGTGTGTGTGTGTGTGTGTGTGTGTATACCAGCCAACCTTATCATGCAGGTATTAATTTACATATGTTGCCTTCCCCTCACAGGTGGCAATGGGGGTCGTGGTCCCTCCCGCATGGCACCTGAACTCAGTGTCTTTGCGGACTCTGACAATGATGATAGCCATTGTGAGGCACAGGTGGGGTTGTCAGGGGCTGAATCTGTGTCATCGGTTGGCATCCCACTATTGTACACAACATTCAGGCACATAGTCATGATGCCCACACATACTGCATCACCAGTGGCCACAGATAATGGACAGTTGATATGTGGTGGCATGGAACAGGCTAGTGTGGTTACTATGGCAAATGTGAGGGCAGACACTAGCCATAGCCAGACTGCAGATGAGGTCTCACACAGGCAGATGGGCAGCTGTGCTCAAAGGAGGACTGCTTCCCATCAGGACCCTGTCACAAGTGCCACAGCAGGTGTCACCAGGCGCATGTTTTGGGACATCATGGAGGCACAGGCACATACTGACCGAAACATCTTCATGGTGTCCGTGGTGAGATTCATGACCTTGCTGAGGCCATACGTGAGAATACTGAGGTAATAAATAGATTGTGGGGGTGAGACCTTGGCACTCCTCGGCTGCAGAATGCCTGTGCTGTAGCATTTGGTTGGAGATGGGCAGCAGCCATGTGGACATAGGTCAACACCACGAACAGCTGAGGGTTTATGCGGCCATGCACCTTCACACTCCCATAGTGGCAGTACCACCAGCACTACCGAAGGGGTGGTGCTGTCCATGCCACAAAGCACCAGGCCATGGGCATGTGGTCCTGGCCGGTCCCATGAGGGACATGGATCCAGCAGACAGCAGTCACCATCAAGGAGTAGTACAGCATCTGGCCTTGGGCCTGTGGTGCCAGTGAGACCCCTTGCAGGGCCAGGTCACATGTCCATGGCTGGAGACTATGAATTGCACACCCTACTATGTACAGTCCACAGCTGTCCAACATACCCATGTGTAGGGCAGCCACATGGCATGTCTGTGTGCATACAAACACACACACATCACTGCCATAGCCAGGTCAACCCCAGACACACACACAAACACACACACTTACACACACACACACACACACACACACACACACACACACACACACACACACACACACCAACTCTGCATGGCCCATTCATAGAAAAGTCCACCAAAAACACACACATGATATCAACTGTATGGCCCAGCCTAGGCCTCTAGCAAATCCACAAAACACCCTGTACATAAGATGATGGCTGTGCTAAATCCCTGTCATTCATACCACCAATGCAGGGACATGCTATTATGGTCCTGATGCACAGGGTGAATTTAGAACAGTTTAGCTATGTAATGCTATGTAATACATCATCTGCATGGAAGATGGCAACTGTCATCTTTCTACACAGAAGTGAATGATGAAGAGAGAATTATGCAGTTTACTGGCCATCACTGGGGGGAACATGGCACATAAGGACCAGGAGTGCAATGCAAGCTGAAACTATGCTGATAGCTGACAGGGGTATGATGTGGTTGCGAGTGGTGGCTACTGCTAGTCAATTTTGATGTGCATGTTCTGTGAATACAATTGACAAATGTATGTGTAAGTTACTGTCAGCTGGCATTTGTAGGGGGTACACTTCAGAGTGTGTTTACCTTTTCAGCCATGATGCATTATTGGTGTTAGTAATGCTGACTGACTGAAGTCTCACATGCTGTATTTTGTTTGTGCTCTATGTGTCTGTGTGTCAGCAGGATGTGGCCCTGCAGATATTGACAATGAGGGGTATGGCAGAATGGTAACACATCGGCCTTGCCATAGCTGAGGTACAGCTATATATCTACACATTTACCTTGTCTGTGTAACAGTTATTGCATGTGCCACACAGCTTCTAGGGTTGCGGGGTGTATACAGGTAAGTCTATGGTGGTTGACATCAGCAGGTCTTATATAGTGGGCAGTGATAAGTATCATGGGTGGAACACACCCCTCAGTTTGGTAAAACCCACAACC
>NC_056732.1:1763684428-1763704428 GCF_019279795.1 Protopterus annectens
TGTTGCAGGTGTCTAGTGAGGTAAATGCCAAATGGGCTATTGTACTCGATGGCTGGCCTAATGAGGGAAGAGTAGAGGGAGACAATAACCTCTTTCTTCTTGGATGCAACACCCTTAGAAATGAGATGTGCCACATAGGACTTTCTGACCACAGTGGCACTGTGTTGGTGAACAGAGAGGTGGCTGTCAACCTGTGTTCCCAGTTCTATTATAACAACTTCTGTGTTCAATGGACTACCATCAATGTGGTAACTCATGGGAACCAAGTTGTTTCCAAAGGGGATGGCAACACATTTTCTGGCATTAAGCTTAAGTCCAGGGTTCTGACAACAGTCATAGATCTCAGTGAGGCCTTTCTGCAGGATGTCAACATCACTTGGGGAGGTAATAATACCACCCGTCCTGCAGTCATCTGCAAACATTGTCAGCCAGAGCCCCTTCATGTTGGCCTGGAGTTCAGAGGCGTAGATACCGGACATGAGGGGACCCATGACCAGACCCTGTGTTACTCCACACATGACTGGTCGGCAGTCTGACATGAAGTCTGCTGCTTTCACACTGTGGGTTCTATCTGTGAGCCAGTTTGCAACCCACCTAGTGATATAGGAGTTGATGCCTAGCTGATTGTGTTTGTTTATGATTCCTGAGGGGGAATGGTATCAAAGGATTAGAATCCCTGTCATCTTATTATTTATTCTATACTGTTGCATAGTTATTTCATATGGCAGAGAGTTTATAGGGTTGCAGAGTGTCTTCAGCTACCTCTACAGTGGATGACAATAGTGGGTCTTGTAAAGTGGACATTGGGATGTTTACTGGGTGGACTACAACAAAAATTTTCAAAACCCACTCCCCAATGGATATGGTTCCCACCCAAACAGAATACTGGTCTCGCACATGCACACACATTTGCTAGGACTGAGACTAGAACTCCTACCTATCTAGTTATTGCTAGTACATTGCTATGTATTTATCGCATGCACCACAGAGCATACAGAGTGAAGGGTGTCCCAAGGTACTTCTAAGTTGAGGAACATCACCAGCCCTTGTAAAATATGACAATGGGAGATATACTGGGTGATAAAGGCCACAAAATATTTTAATCTACAAATATAATGCACTTACAAACACAAATGCACTCACATACACAAATTTTCCAGGACTGAGATTACAACCCCTACCTAACTAGCTATTTGTTCTATTGTGGTATGCAGTTATTGCATGCGCCACAGAGCTTACAGGGCTGAAGACTGCTCAAAGGTACTTCTAAGGTGACTGACATCAGAAGGACTGCTAAAGTAGGGCAATGGGAATTGTACTGGATGTGAATGGGCTCAAAATCCTTAACCTGCAAACACACACACACACACACACACACACACACACACACACACACACACACACACACACACACACACACACAAACACTTTTACATTTGTCAGGACTGAGATTAGAACCCCTACCTAACTAGTCATTTGTACTATAATGTTACGTGGTTATCGTACATGTCACAGAACTTATAGGGCTGTGGACTGTCCAAAGGTACTTCTAAGGCAACTGACATCAGCAGGAATGCTAAAGTAGGTAATGGGAATTGTGCAGGGTGTGAATGGGCACAAAATCTTTAACCTACAAATACACACACACACAGACACACACACACACACACACACACACACACACACACACACACACACACACACACACACACACACATACACACACACACACACACACACTTACATATGGCAAGACTGTGATTAGAACCCCTACCTATCTAGTCATTTGTAATATAGTGTTATGCAGTTATCACATGTGCTATAGAGCTTACAGCATTAAAGTCAGCCCAAAGGTACTTTTAAGGTGAATGACATAAGCAGAGCTTGTAAAGTAGGACAATGGGAAGTGTACTGGGTGAGAAAGGACTAAAACTCTTATCCTTGTATACCCCCTCAGCCACACTCACATCCACCCACATATGCCAGAACTGAGATTACAACCCCTACCTATCTACTTATTTGTACTATATTGTTACACAAGTATTGCATGCACCCCAAGTCTTATAGGACTGAGACCACTCCTGAGGTTTTTCCAAGGTGAATGACATCAGCAGATCTTGTAAGGTAGGGCAATAGGAAGTGTACTGGGTGGGAAAGGCCTCTTAATTCCTATATCCTACAGACACTTCTCTAAGTGTAGGGGCATACCCAGTGCAACCTTTTATAGTAAGTGTGGGACTCCATTCCAGAGATTGTTGTACTCCAGTCTGGGGTTTTGTGTGTTACAGCCATACCTCTCAACCTGTTAGTGTAGGATATCTAGAGATAGCCTACCAAAATGAGGAGACAATGGGCCATACATAGGATGATACTGTGACTATTTCTCTTATTAATGTCTGAGTTGCTAGAGTTACAGGGTTTGTTTTAGCAGACATTATCTGACATATATCACATTTGACACTGTTATGTATTGTGTCATTACCTCCTGACAGAAAACCTCAGAATATCACATTGATTTATGAGAAGAATACAAGATGGATGATGCACAAACCAATATTATGGGACAAATGCTAGACATTCTTGCACAATCTGGCCTATTGAGAGGTGTGGCTACATCCGATTGACTAATGAAGCTGTGGAAATGGCCCAGTAACTTGGTGATATACTAGCTGGGAATCTCCTGCTTGTGTAGTATTATTCTTACCTGAAAGGTCATATCCTGGTGTGGGCATACCTGTTAGCTGAACCACAAACGAACAAAACAAGTAAACTCTTAAAACCAAACAAGACGAGCTGGAACACAATAAGAGACGGCTGGATAATAAAATCTGATTTAATAACTCCAAATAAAGTTAGCGCTTTCGGTGAGACAAATGTTACGCCTTCTTCAGACAAACAGCAGAATGCCAGATAAAACAAAATTTTATAGTGTGTACATTTCATTAAGGCCAATGAATGGCAAGTGCATTATTTAATTAAATGTAGCCATAGGAACCTTAAAGAAACATAGTAAATTACAGATAAAAAGCACATCCTATTGTCAGATGCTCAAACAGCTTGTTGCAAGCCCAAATCGCGTGAGAATACATTTACGTAAAATGCCAAATAGATGTCAAAAAGTACATATAATATGTTGAAATGAGGCGTAAGGTATGCGTGATAATTCACTCCAAAATCCACGTAGGGATCAGGATATGATCTGTGGTTTATGCAGCTCTGTGTAACCACTGTCAAGCTTTTTACATTGGAAAAACTGAGCACAAGATTAAAACCAGGATATACGAACACATGTATGCTGTTGGCAAATAGGATGAAAATAATGCTCTAGCTAAGCATGTTTTAGAATACAGTGGGCATTCTTTCAGTTTTGTTGTGTTGCAGCAAAGAATTCCAGAAATACGGGGGGGCCCATGGCAAATTCGTCTAGAAATTGACAAACTCATGTGGCAGATTCGCACTCGAGCCCACCTTATGCCAGGTATTAATGATTCCCTTTCTATTAAATGTGTCCTTAAGTGGCTAGCTTATAACAGATAAACTAATGGTAGTCACAACTACTTTCATTTTAGAAGGTTAACATACATCTTGATTTAATAACAAGTTACATGTATATGTGCGCTAATCTGTTATAGACTGTATATAGTTATAAGTAAATTTTTTTATGACTCATCCTTTTATATATAAAAAAAAAATTTTTCTGTACTTATTGTACGAGTTCAACGTAGGTAGACTCATATATGCTGTCTAAGCTCAAGCGCATTTCCTTAATATATTTAATAACAACTGCAGTTTTACTTAGACTAGCATCTATCAACTTGCACAGGCATTGTGGAATAGTTTACAAATGTTGTTTTATATTGAACTACACTAGTACATTTACAATGGTTTAAGCATGGCATGAGGTAACATAAAGTTACTTTCACAATTGACCTTGGTTACATACGGTGTATCAATGATTTAACATATTGGGAGTTCACCGTAGTGTATTGGAACTAAGGTCATATCCTGATCCCTATGTGGATTTTGGAGTGAATTATCACGCATACTTTACGCCTCATTTCAACATATTATATGTACTTTTTGACATCTATTTGGCATTTCATGTAAATGTATTTTTACAAGATTTGGGCTTGCAATAAGCTGTTTGAGCATCTGACAATAGGATGTGCTTTTCATCTGTGATTCACTATGTTTCTTTAAGGTTCCTATGGCTACATTTAATCAAATAATGCACTTGGCATTCATTGGCCTTAATGAAATGTATATACTATAAAACTTTGTTTTATCTGGCATTCTGCTGTTTGTCTGAAGAAGGCGGAACATTTGTCTCGCCGAAAGCGCTAACTTTATTTGGAGTTATTAATACCTGTTAGCTGTACATGTTCTTTCAGATTGTCCAGCTGTTTGTCCATTTTCTGTCGATGTAGCATACACCCGTGGTTTTCTGGCAAGTTGGTGGCAACTTCTTTGAGTCAGTCACTAGAGCTGTGGATGAAGATAAGGTGGTTCATACAGCCTACCTTGATCAGGCCCAGCCCTTTGATACCATTCTTTACTCAGGAATAATAGAAAAACTCACTAAGCTTAGCATTAGACCCTATATCACTAGGTGGGTTGCAAACTGGCTCACAGGTAGAACCCAAAGTTTGAAAACAGCTGACTCCAAATCCGACTGCTGATGAGTCACAAGTAGAGTCTCACAGGGTTCAGTCCTGGGTCTTCTCCTGTTTGGTATCTACTTCTCTGATTTCCAGGCCAACACAATGGGACTCTGGCTGACAAAGTTTGCAGACGATTGCAAGCTGGGAGCTATTATTAACTCCCCAAATGATGTTGATTTCCTACAGAAAGGCCTCACTGAGACCAACAGCTGGTATCAGAACCATGGCCTTAAGCTCAATGCCAAAACATTTGTCATCATCCCCTTTGGGAAACACCCAGTTCCCATGAATTACCACATCAATGGTAGTCCACTGAACACAGAAGGCATTATAAGAAATCTGGGAACACAGGTTGACAGCAACCTCTTTTTTGACCACCACATTGCCACTGTGGTCAGAAACTCCTTCTTTGTGGCACATCTCATGACTAAGGGTTTTGCATCCAGAAGAAATAGGTCATTGTCTCCCTCTACTCCTCCCTCATTAGACCAATCATTGAGTACAATGCCCCATTTGGCATGTACCCCACTAAACACCTGTAACAACTGGAGAGACCACAAATGTACCTCACAAAGAGGATCCTAGGACATTTGTCCTACATGGACAGACTCAAAAAACTCCAACTATTCTCTGTCTCATATCGCCTACTTAGAGGCGATCTCAGCTTGACTTACAAAGCCATGTCTGACCCAGCTCTGTTAGAAATGCTACATCTAAAGAAATCCCAGTATCTCCACACCACACACTCCAGAGACCTCAACCTCATTACCACAATCAACAGAACATGCTGGAGGGACAAGTTCATAACACAGAAACTGTCCATGCTATGGAATAGACTTCACATACATGTCAAGCACAAGAACCTCACTGACCCTCTTCAAGAGAAATCTTGAGTGGATGGGAAATAGAAAATTCACCCCAGAGATTACTCCAGTAGCTTTACTCAACAGAGGCACTGGGAACCAAGGTCAGGTGGCATGATGCCAGGTCTAATCCTATGGGCTAGGCTTGCAAAGGCTCTAGGGCCATTAGCCTAGTACACACCTATGAACCTATATACCTGAGGACTGAGAATTTGGAATATAATGACAGAACATTTGTATTTCAGACTTCATAACCTGCAGCCAATTCATGCTAATGCATAACCTGTTATATCACCATCTTACTAAGTTTGTAAGGGCAATTCTATCATTGGCCCTTTGTCCCACTTTCATTTATGACATTGTCCAGATGTTTTACAAGTGGTTGAGAGGTATGGGTGTAGGTACAGAGTGCATTCTACTGGCAGGGATGTCCATTCTATGTGTGGTATATTCCACATAGCACTGTGATTTCCAGGTATATCAATGGCAAAGCAGTACAGAGTACTGTGGTGAACCACTGACAGATATTTGTGTATAGGTTGATAGGTTGATTTGAAGTTAGTAGGCTATTGGCCCTGTCTCCCTTATAACCCTCACAAATGTGTGTGTAGACCATGTTAAGTCATGTCTGCACCCAGGCCCCCTCTCCAGAAGGGACACAGGTGGGATCACAGGATGGTCCATTGTGTTTTCCATGCACTTATACAGGGGCACTTCCCTAGGGGTATTGAGGCACTTGGCTTGTTGTGGACAGGGAGTGTATTCCACAGATGGGGGAGTGTGTGTGAGACATCTGTCATACCAACAAGCCCTGTTGATATCACAGACCAGGTTAATGCTGCAGCTGCAAGTAGATTCAATGGACATTGATTTCCAGATGTGCAACAGTTGCATCAAGGCAGGGTCTGGAATGCTTTGTATGCCAGAAAGGGGCCAGCTCTGCAGGGTCCAAAACTGTCTATAGGGGCAGTGCTGTTAGCCTCTATGTGTAGGGTAGGTGTTTGTGGTCCTGCATTTTTCCAGTGAGGTACCTCTCTGGTCTCTCCAGCTGCTGCATGTGCTTTGTGAGGTACATGCCAGAGGGGGCATTGAACAAAATGACTGGCCTAATATGGTTAGCATACATGTTTCTTATGACATCTTTGTCCCTGGATGGATGACTATTATGTTTGGGTTTTCCCATCTATGAAGCTTTCTGTTCGATGGAAGCAACATGGCGTTCAGACTTTAGGTTGCTATCAACCTGGGTGTCCAATTGCCTGACTACTGACTGTGTGTGTAGGACATTGTTGTTAATGTGATACTATATGGGTCTGCCAGTCTCCACAAAGGGGATGCTGATGCATCTGCAGACATTCAGCTTGAGACAATGTTTCTGGCATCAGCCATTTGTTTTGGTGGGGCCCTGTTTTTGGATGTCCACATCAATTTGGGTATTGATGTCTTTTCCCAGCTTGCAGTTGTCTGCCTACTTGATCAGCCATAGGCCTTTGTTTATGGCCTGCACCTCAGGAAGGTATATCCCATATACAAGAGGCCACCGGACCAATCCCTAGGGTATGCCACACAACACGGGTGTACTGTTTTTGTTGGCTACCTCTATTATGAATATGTGGGTTCTATCAATGAACCAGTTTGTTACCCATCTGATAACATATGGATTGCTGCCTAGTTGACAGAGTTCATGTACTATGGCCAGATAGGATATAGTGTGTAAGACTTTGGCCATCACAAGGTGGCCGGGGTGTACCAGCTGTCCTTCATCCATGGCTTTGTTGGCTGCCTCAGGGAAGTCCTCCAGAGTCACTGACATACCTCCCCTGAGAATGGCAGATTGTGTAGGGTAATGTATTTGGATTTCGCCAATGTCCCTGTTAATGTGATCCATGATAATCCATTACATGGCCTTGCAGATCAGGCTATTTAGGCAGATGGGTCTTTCATTTCCTGGATTGGTAAACAGTCCACCTAGGTGTGCAGTGATGACAGTGGCTGTCTGCCACTCAGCTTTGAGAAAGACAATACTCGGGGTTCGGGTGTGTAGGCTGCATAAAGATGCTGCCAGGTCATGCCTGGGTTCATGTAGGTTGCAGCCTGGGATGTCTTCAAGTCCCATGGAGACTGTCTTCTTGACTGTGAGAGGGCAGTGATGCCCTCTTCCCTAGTGATATGGGTTGGGTGTTCAGGTACTGGGGATGGCCTACTTCCATGACAGGGTGCAGGAGTATGACATTTCCACTGAATCTGTCAGCCATTGGATTGGCTATATCTACAGCGTTTGTGAATGTGGTGCCCTTGACTACCAGTTCTTCACAGATCTGGAAGCTTCCTTTGGGAATGCAGACATATGTGAGGAAGGTCTTACAATTGTCAGTCTCAGATGTGGGCATTTGGACTTTG
The DNA here is from genome assembly GCF_019279795.1 of Protopterus annectens. NCBI lineage: Eukaryota > Metazoa > Chordata > Ceratodontiformes > Protopteridae > Protopterus > Protopterus annectens. Next base: position 1,763,692,353 of record NC_056732.1, read on the forward strand.
GTGGATTTGATTGGTGCTCTTCTTTGTTTGTTCATGCTAAGGGGTGATTTCTTCCAATTGTGCACCTGCCCCATCTTGGTCTAGTTCAGCAATGTTATCATTGTGTTATATAGTTCCTTTTTGCAGATGGTTGTGGACAGGTTTACTCTCCTTTGTGGATGGTGATGTGATCCTGTCAGGTGTTCCTGGTTTAATGCATCTCTAGATATATGATGTCATAGTCATTTTCTGTACATTTGTAAGTTGATGATTGTTCCTCTAGTGGGTTAGGGGGTTGTTCAGCTGTTTATACTATCTCACTGGTGGTTGTGATCAGCATGTGGGATGTCTTCCTTTTACCATGGCTAGAGGGGGGGGCAGGGGTGATGGTGATATGACACATGACCACTTTTCTGTTGGATCTTGCAAGGAAGGCTGATACCATAGCGGTGCTGTAGTGGTTGGTCATGTTGCTTACTGCCAGGTCAAACATAGGTATCACATCTTGTGGGGGTATCAAGTGGCTGTCTTAAGGATGTAGCATATCTAGGATGGGGCAATCTCTGTGTATTTCTGTTCTAGCATGGTTGAATTTCCAGTCCATGGTTGGGTAATATAAGTCAGCCAGGATCAGGGTGATGGGTGGAATCCAGATAGATTTGTAGAGGGTCAGATATGTGGGATGGGTGTCCTGAGTCAGATATGTTGGCCTGTAGCTACAAATAATTTTCATAGGGGTCTTGTCAAAGTTTGACCACACTTGGACTGTCTTGTGTGTGTCAGATTGTTTGACCAGCCTGGAGGTGTGTGTCTGCCTAACATATATTTATACCCCACCTCCTGTGGCTTGGCTTCCCACATTTTGGGGTCTGGCTGTGTGATAGGATGAGTGTTCAAGTAAGGATGTGTTTCTCTCCATGGCTGTGGGCCAGGATCTGTGAGTGCAGACATGTCACTATCTTCCAGGGTTAAGACTGCATGCAATGAGTACATTTCCCTGTTTAGACTCCTAGCCATACCTCTCAACTGTACAGATTTTCACAGAATGGCCAGATTCATGACTCATATATCTGGTCCATTTCCCATACAAGTGTGGTTTTCAAGCAAGATTTTTGCAAATCACTCAGGATTGAAGTCAGGAATTAATGACAGCAACATTAGAGTTTCAGACTTCATACCCTTCAGACATTCCATGCTAATACAAACCTTTTTAGTCTATCAACTTTCTAACAGTATAAGAGCAGAATTTAAAATGTGTCCCTATATTTGTGCCTTTATCACCCCATTATTTATGGCTTTGTCCAAATTTCTGGTTCTGAGAGGTTGAGAGGTATGCTCCTAGCATTTAGCAGCATGGCCTTTCTTTGCATTTTGTTGGCTGTGTTATGCTGGTGTTATGGACCCCATGTCATTCCCTAAAGGAGCACTATGAGTGGGGCATGGGCCTTTACCAGAGGCCTGTAGGCCAGGTGAGACAGATGCAGACCATCTGTAGCAAGGCATTACATTCTGCTGATCATATGTTCCCAGGCTGCCAGGCAGTGGACCCCCCCCCCCCCCCGGGATGACACCAGTAAGTGACCCAAGTGTTACTGACAGTCAATTTCTGTTTGTATTGAGCCATCACTCTGGGTGACAGCAGGATGGTGCTTAAGGCTAGGGACATACCTGCATGGGACACATATTCTGCAAGTTGAATCATATGTCTATCTTCCTATAGTCCAGGAGGTACATCTGACATTGTTCACACCACCATGGATCAGGCCAGAGTGATACCTGTACCTGTTGTGGGGTGACTTGTATGCATATGTGATATGGCAGATTATGGCACCTGAAATACAAGTAATCATGACCTTCTCCTTATCCTGCCTGGCATGTGGCACATCTGGGTGTGTCACAGTGGAGTCTCCTATGAGTTATATGTTGGTTGTATGGAAATAACTTAGTGTTTGCAAGACCCTGGTGTGTGGACTATGCGTAGTCTGTGGTATGTAGGTTTGTGGGGTTCTCATGTGTTTTTGCCTCTGAGGTATCCTTTGCATGGGGTTCAGATTTGTTGCAGACCTCCACTTATGGGGGTGTGTGTTGTGTATTCACAGGTGATATTTACTGACCCCCATACACTGCAGGCACCTATGTTACCATTAAATCTGCTCTGGTGTGTGCATTCTACATTTGTCTGGCCAGTAGTTCCCCTTCCCCTTATGTGGCTCTGTCCTTCTGTAGTCCAGTCATAGGTTTTGCCCACAGTGGCTGCTGTTATATATTTGTAATTCTGGTGTGATCAAGGTAAATGCCATAACCTCACACACAAGGTTATGGACTTCACACCTCTGAGCATACCTGTTTAGCAGGTTGTCTTCCATTGCACCACTACATCTGCTGTGGTCTTCAGACAGTTTGTGATACTATGTTATTATGCAGCTACATGTTGGCCTAGCTGTCAAACCAACACATACTCTGACATATGACAGTCAGATGAAGGCCCACACATGAGGACAGGGTGTTAATACTGTTCTGCCAAATAGACAGTTGGGGGACCAGTATGGTTTTTGCTTTCTTTCTGTTATGGGTATGACGTCTGCTTCTCAACTGTCTGCCATTGCTATTTTGACATGACTTTTCCTTGTTTTGCAAATAGTGGACAGGCGAATTCAATGTTAAGACAAGCAGAACAGATATGCCAGGCATACCTGTGCTCCTTATGAGACAACCTCTGTCATTCCAGGGGTAGGGCTGTTGGCCAGTGACACATTGTCAGTGCTGACACAGAAAGGAGGCAGCTTTTTATAACCTAGTGGTACACTGACCTTCAGGTACCTGCTGCCCTACTAGGCACCATACCTCTCAAATTCTGAGAGCCAGACATCTGCACACAGCCATTAGTAATTGGGGGACAAAGACTTAAATTTAGGGACCATTTTTAAGTATTGGCCTTACAAACATAGAAAGGTGATATGATAACAGGATTTGCATTAGCATGCATTTTTTCTATAGGGTATGACATCTGACACTACAATCTTTCATTATTGTCTGACCTTAGTCTTATGTAATTTTCCAATAGTTTGTCAGACAACCCACTTTTCATGATAAACAGACCACTAATATGATGCAAACTTGTGGACATTCTGCAATAGGTCTGTACAGTTGACAGGTATGGTAGGCACTGTGTAGGTTACTCCAAGCTGAGTACTGTCCATATGTGTGGCCCCCTGTCCATGACCTGTCCAACTTCCCTGCAGCAACAGATATTGACATTTAGACTGTGTGTACAACTCCTACCATAAGGTGTAGCTGACATACAATATAATTGGCACTGCAGTTCTTTGACCATGGCCCTGTCAACCACAGTACTGTACCTAGGCCACTAAGTCACAACAGCTAGGAGTAAGTGGTGGCCACATCCTGACAGTATCATCACACATATACATAGCTCATTGCCCCTGCATATTGTGGACATACAACAATTTATCACCTTGATTGGGGCAGCCCTGGAAATTTGTACTCTGCTGCTATTAACCTACAAATGTATATGTTACTGCATTTCTATGGGAACATGGGTGTGGGGGGGCACACCTGTCAACAATACACATTTTCAGAGACTGTGCTGATAGTTTCTTAACATTTTGATTCCATTTATCATAGTATCGTGCCCTGTCTTAAAGAATAGAGACATAACACTAAAGACCACAGGTCAGATTTTTATGGCATAAACATTTGAGTTTCAGACTTCATATCCTCCAGAGCCATACTACCATTGCAAGACCTGCTGTGATATCACTGTGTAAGTCTGTAGGGGGGGATTTCATCATTGTTGCCATTTGTGGGCCTTTGCCAAACATTTCTTTATGGTTTTCTATGGTTGACCTGCTGGGTGAGGCTGGGGATGAGTATTGGACCACCACATTGACATCCATGCATGTGACCTATGATCCACCAGTTAGTCCCCCCCCCCCCACACATATACTGCAGTGGGATTTGTCACCTTGGGTACTACTGCATAGTGTGGGGAAGCCAGTAATGGGCATACATTTCCTGCTGTCTCACACAACTGTCAGTTGTCTGCTGCTATCCCAGTAAGCCACCTCATTCCCTTATATGCTTGCATCAATACCATATATATGCTACCAGAACATGCTACTTAATTAATTTATTTTTAAGGAGACTGACTTACCTTGTGACTGCAGCAGTTGTGAGGATGGTGCTTGAGGGCTGACTCTGTCAGATGCAAGCAGTACACTGCCTATACATGGTTGGCTACAGGTAGTGTGATGTGTGTGGTATGCATTTTACTGTGTGTGCGAGTTGGAGAGAGGTATCAGTCCCTGAGTCCCTACAGTGTCAGTTTGTCTGCTATGTGTTGCCTCTTTGCCAAGGCCTGGGCATATTGGGCACACCTCTGTCTGCCTACAGGGGCAGGCTCAGGAGGTTCCTCCTCCAAGTCCTTCTGTGCCTGTGGAGACCTTGGCAATGGTGGAGGCTGTGTGGCGCTTCCCCGTGCTGTTCCTACGGAAGTTGTTTCCACAGGATCATATTGTGTAGCATGGCACATACTATGAACATGTGTGCACATGCAGCTGGGGAGTACTGCAAGGCTCCACGAGATATGTCAAGGCAGTGGAACTGTGACATGAGTATCCCAAATACATGCTCTATAATGATCCTGGTTTGTGAGTGTCCCTCTTTATGGTGTTCTTATGTGGGTGTGCATGCATTTCTGATGGGTGTCATCATCCATGGCTCCATCGCATAGCCACCATCCCCCACCAGATGGCCATATAGGATGCCCCCCCCCCCGGCAAATGCCTTGTACAGCTGTGAGGTATGCCAGATGTGGGAGTCATGATAGCTTACAGGGCTGCCAGCGCACACATTCATGAATATGCCCTGGACATTGCACACGACCTGGCAGTTGATGGAGTGGAACCCCTTTCAGTTTACGTAGACCCTACCCTGTTCACCAGGTGGTGCTTTGATGTGGATGTGCGTGCAGTCTATGGTACCCAGTACCTCCAGGTATTCTGCTACATGGTGGAAGAGACACATATTGCTAGTCCTCTCCTCACGGGTGCTGGGGAAGTAAATGTGCTCACCAGCATGTGGTTGCATGGCATCCAGGAACTGGTGGAGTATCCTGGATGCAGATATCTGTGAGACCCCCATGATATCCCCAGTAGGTCTTTGGAAAGTACCTGTAGCTAGTATTCTTAAGGCTACACATACCTTGGTATCCACTAGGATGGGTTCCCCTCTGTTGAATCTGGGCCTGAGATGAGGCTGGCACAGCTCAGTGAGTTGCTGAAGTATGTTCCTGTCCACCCTGTAGTGCTCTACTATCTCCAGATCATGGAGACCCTGGTAGTTACCCTGGGTATGAACACTATTCACCTCCTACTCAGCCTGGGGTGGTTGTCAGCATTATTCTCCTCACTGCTCTTAGCCTCTAGCACATACTGATGGATCAAAATGACAGCATCCCTAACATTTTTTGTTAGTTTTATCAGTTAAAATTCCCCCAAGTGTGTATACCTATGGTGCAGAGTTTGTGGGAAAAAAATGGACTGAAAGGTGTTTGCATAGTTTATAGTGGTGTGTTAAAGATGCTGGCTGTGCAATTGGCTGAGTATGATACATTCCAACTGTCAGCTATACTATTTGTACTTTATTGCCTTTAGTCTGCGATTTCCTGTTATTTTTCCCCTTCCCATTTTTGCCACTTTGAAGCCTTGGGGCATGCCGCACAAACGCACTGCTCAAATATAAACAGTTCTTTTATTTCCTGTTTTTTTTTTTTTTTTTTTAAGACCAGGTGCATGCCGCACAAACCCGTTTAGCTAAAGTAAACTCTTTTAAGCAGAAAAGGCCCTCCCCTGGATGCAAACATGCTCTATACTTCATCAGACACACCCGTTGCTTAGCTAAGTTCAAATGGAAGCCGTGTAGCTTCAATGTGCTTACACCAAGCATGACACACCCACTTTTCATGTCAGCTGTTTCTCCTGCTTACACGATCGCATTATAGCACCTGCATGTTAAAGGGCAGCCAGGGAATACTCTCCCATTCAGTGATTCAGTAAAATTTGCTCATTTGCACACCCCATTGCCTTAGTCCCTGGTTACCCCACTACACCACAGCCTTCCTCCTTAGCAACCACTGTTACCTCTTGTTTTGATTCTGTATGCCATAGACTATAATGGCAAAAATGCAGATTTCACTTAAAATTATATTTTCACATAATCCCATTTGTGTGCCACTGCACTATGCTTAAATGGACGAAATCGGCCAAAAAATAAACTTTAAATTTCATAACTTTTCACCACTTTTCAATGCCAATGGCCAAATTTTTTGGCCATTGGCATGCTTTAGGATTATAATACATGTTTTATTTTGAGCTGTCATGCCTCCGTTTTGATTTTTGCAGAAAGGTACATGGTCAGTAACCAAATACATTTCTGCACTTCATACTGTTCTTGCGCGGATGCCTGTCTGTTTGCTGAATCACTAATTCACCTCATTTGCATGTTTTTCATCTGCAAATGGGGTAATTAGCATTATTCAGTGGTGTCTGTATAAAAACAGTGCAAGCAGGCTCATGCAAGTCTACACAGCAGTTTACTGGATTGCTCGGTGGCCATATTCTGTGCAGGAGTGGCTACACTATTCTTACACTCTGTGTAAGCTTTATTGAATCCTGCGGAATATCCATGGCAACAAACCCTTTTCATTGATTAGAAGGTGGGAGTGAGAATATAAAGTAGTGTCAGGAGTATCTGGTTTGCATCTCTGGGGGCAGTGATGGTCACTGCAAACTAGATGCCCTTTGTGTAAGTAGACATTGATGAAATTTCAAGGGTCTTTTTAAAGGAAAAATGTCAGCTCAGGGTGTCTGTGTCTATATAGGGCACTGCCAAACACTTGAGGAGAAACTAACATGTAGACCCTAATGATTTATGGATGAAGTATGTAGGGAGATATTCTGAAGTTAGGTTAGACACCAGCAAATCAAACAGTACTTACTGAAAATAAAGAATTAGCTTGTCAAGAATGATGAAAAGAGGGAAGTCACATGAATGGCTACTGCCTGGCTACCACTAATGCTGGTCTCACCACAGCTTTACACTGTTGGTATAAAATGCCCATTTGCTTCTTCTCTAACCAGAATCAAAACAGTAGCACCAATTCCAAGATGAGAAGCAGACCACAAAGTCTTTGGTGATCAACAGCCTTGCCCAAGATGATGTTAGGGTCTGTAGGCTTGCTGTAACCCTTTCCTGGTAGATGCCTTGAATGGCAACCAGACCAATTAGGAAGGTCCAACACAGCTTCTCACTACCTAGTCAGAAACAGTTAGGAATCAATTAAATCTGCTCCATCTCTCACCAGGAGCAAAATATAAGCAGAAATTCCGAACTGGCAACTATGAAGCCATTATTATTACAGGTGATTAGCAGTCTCCAGGAAATAATGCCCATATGCCCCTTTTCTCACCAGGACCAAAACAGAAGCAGTAATCCAGGAGATGACTACTGGGGGGAAGGATGTGGGCTCCCAATAATTGGTGATCTTGGAGTAGATGATGCAGATTTTAAAGGTAAGATGGAAAAATGGGTTAATATCCTAAGAGTTGCAGTATGCACTAAGCAGTTAAATATGAAAGAGGGGATAAGTAATTTAATCTTTAGCTATCTAAGTGGAGAGCGACCAATTTTAAAGGAGCAATATAGATTGGAAGGGGGTGGGTACTTTTTATTCTGGTTTTACAGAATACAGTAGGTTGGCCAATAAATTTAAATAACTGAAGGAGAGTGATTTCACAAAATGATAAATTTGTCCTTACAAGTGCCAATGGAAGAGGAGGGGAGGAAATATGTGGTTAAATTAACATGGGGAGCAGGCAACTAGAAAACAGTTGAGTTTAAAAACATAATTGTGCTAGGGTGGGAATTTAATTTGTGTGTGACTCACAAGAAATACAGCTGTGGCCTTTCCTAGTTTCAATATACAATTAAAAAACAGAATACAAGTAAAATACATTGTAAAGAAAATAAACCACAATATACAAACTAAAAGAAGGCAATGAAACAATACAAAATATAAGAAAGCAAAAACAAACTAACCTTTCCTTCATGGCAATCTATAACAGAGTCTGAGTAATCTTTTACTAGTAAAATTATTTTGTTTTATAGGATCATAGGTTAGTACTAGGCTAACTGCTCTTGTGGACCATTTTAAGCCTGGCCAATTACCCCACATGAAAAATCAAAACATGCACCTTGTGTCTATAAGGTAAACACTTTAGTCATTGTGTCACCCTTTCAGCCAAAAGGGATTTGGCCAATGTGCAGCATGAACCCATGAACTTGAGATTAAGAGTATTATACTCTACCGACTGAGCTAGCCAGGCTACTAATAGATAACTACTAGGATAGCTGCCCTTGTGGGTCATTTTAAACCTAATCAATTTTTCTTAAAGAAAATCAAACCCTGTACATTCGGTCTGTAAAGTAAATACCTTCAGCATTATACCAGACCTCTAAAAATTATTAAGTAAATGCCTGTTTTTTTAAGTTTCATGTAGAACCTCAAGTTTTGTGCGTTTCAACCTCTGCCTGTATAAACATTTATAGTAAAAAACTCGTCACTTGTAAATCTTCGCAGGTAAATGACAGAACTGCACTTTGTTCCTATATTTATTTATCCGATAACCTGAAACTTTCTTTTTTTAATATGTTCCATAATTTATCCTTGACAGGGATTATGTTCGTCATTACCTGCTTTAATATCTTCTTGTTCACAGAGAACAATTCATTAATGCTAACATGGTGAAATTTCCTGTGTCTGCTTCACAGTGAGGGAGATTTGAAATTCAGTAAGCGCCTTGTAGAAGTGCACACCCCCAGGTAAACCATGGTGACCATGTGAACACCATGTAAACATTGTAGGATGCTAATTGGCAGCTGATATGCATGCAAATGAAGCAGAGAAAGAGGCTGGAGAGATTTAACATAGTAGAAAGCAACTGTGTAGGGTCTGTGCGGTTGTTCTGGCTATATTTGAAAACTTTTTGAATACAGCCACAGAACCATGCCTCACAACCCTGTCACAGCTGAAATCCCTGAACACAGACTGACAAAAAGGGGTGGGGGAGGCACACAAATAGGGACACATATTAAATATTGCTCAGATAAACTTAGAAAGCTTGTTTGTACGAAGGATGTGAAGGCAAAAACTTAAATGTATGTCATTATTTAATGACTTGTATCCTTGGAACATCCCACTGATTTTCCAGGAAATCACACATTTTATGATGAACACACCAAAATATATTGCAAAAATCTATCTGGACAGTTGAGAGAAATGCATGGAACTGTACTACAGGATATACCTCTCAACCTGTTAGACCAAGAAATCTGGAGAAAGCCATCAGTCATGGTGTGAGAAAAGGGGCCAGCGCTAGGGATACTTTTTAAATATTGCACCTACAAAAAGAAATCTGAGCAAACACCTGTTTTGCAGAAAGCAGCTTAGCTGCCATGCCCCCCAAAGGTTCAGTACATATTGTAAATGTAGCATATCTCTCAACCTCTTGGAACAGGAAATCTGGAGAAAGCCATCAGTAGGATAGAGTGGGAAAAGGGGCCAGAATTAGGGATACTTTGTCAATATTGCAACTACAAACTTAGAAAAATGAGAGGACACCGGGTTTGCAGAAAGCAGCTTTGCTGCCACGGCCCCCAAGGAACGGTACACATCTGAAGTCTAGCAGACATCTCAAACTCTTAGGGCAAGATATCTGGGCAAAGGCATAAATAATGGGGGGAGAAGGGCCATAATTAGTGTAACTGTTGAAATCATTGCTCTGGCAAAATTAGAAAATTGCTAGAACCAGAGGTTTTCAGCAAAGTAATATCTGTTTTTTGTGCAATATTCAGCTGCACTTCAGCTTCCCTAGCTACATGTTTGCCTTTTGGTGTAGAAGTGTGAGGAATTTCCAGGGTTTCAACACAGTGAAGATGCAAATGAGGTTTGAACTCATTAGACTTGCTGAATCCCAAAAAGGTGGCTCCCTGTAGAGATGTTTATATTGTGTACGTACTCCCTCTGTGTTTGTGTTGTTGAATGGAAACTGTGCTTGTTTACATCAGGTGGGTGTTGCAGGTTAGACGGAATGTATGAGCACTGGGTCTTATAAAAAAAAAGAATTTACAATTGTACTTAGATATTTTAGCGATACATGTAACTCCATCAAATACTGAAATAATACTAATTTCACAAACTTTAATCATACTTTGATGTAGGGATGGGGTCCACTCCTGTCATGGTATTAGAAACCTAAAAGACTTGATGAAATTAAACCAAAAGGTTTAGATGTGTAGTGGCTGAACCGGTATCTGTTGACATAGGTGACTGCAATGGCATTTAAGTTGACCCATGAGTCTATAACATTTGTCACTAAGGTTGTTTATTGGGCTTTTGTTATGTTTTCCAAATTGTTGTACTGCTCATGTTGTTTTTCTGCTTGTTATTTCTACATTTCTGAATCACCGGTTCCTTTTGTCATTTGTGTTTCTTTGGGTATGGGGGCAAAACTAATTAATCTGAATGTGATAGGGTAGGCTACATTCCCAGATGTCACAACATATCCTTAGTTTTAAGCTGGGAAGCTTGCATTGATGTTTGCCCTGTGTTATGTGCTTATGTGTTTATAGTTTGCAGCTACAATAGCGAATGCTGACAAGAAATTACATATCAGTATATTTAGGTGTCAGTAGTATTACTTGTGTGTATTCCTCGTTGTTTTACTGACATTTTTATTCCATCACAACAGGAATATGACTCCAAAACCTAGTAAAGGGTCATATTCATGGAAGTCTCCGTTCTCAGATGCTGAGAATGAGGTCATTGTGATGGCCTCCATCTCAATGGTGAATGCCTCCTTAACCTGCAAGCCTCTGGCAAGCTCTTCATTGACCATGTCTGGCAGCAGATGATTGAGGAGGTGAATGCAGCTGGTAGTCATGACTGTCTATACATTAGTGTCAGACATAGGGCCAGTGACATGATTCTTAAGATGGTGGCATGGGAGCGATGGGTTACCAGTAGTAGAATGTTGATTGAAACACCACTAACTGAGACAAGGAGTTCCTGTCAACCATCAGGGATTCAGGCAGCCCTTTGGAGTTTCATGATGCAGTGCCTGAGTTTGGGGCAGAGACTGAGCAGCCCCTAAGGATTTCTATTGCTGATGCCAAAGTATGTTAGTCATAAATGGTTTTGACCACCTTTGCCTCTGATATTCACTGACATGTTTAAATACATGTATTAATTATTGCATCCAGGTACATCTGGCATTGAGTTACCATGATCATCTGTATGTGGTATGGGAATATTTACAGTACTGTCTTGCATAGTGACCGATACTAATAGCATTTGCATGTGAGACTGTGGTATTTTGGCATTAGCATTCTGTTTATTCTTCTTCTTATCTTTCTGGTGTATTCACAAATGAATTATCTTCTGGCAGCTCACTCATTCTGATGTTAGGGGAGCTTCATCCACTGATGATGGTGGTGTTGATGAAGTACAGTAGCACGGTTTCAAGCTGTGTACCTTCCACAACCCATCCCTAAATTATGAACATCATCAATATGCCTACACTTATCAATGTCACAAAACTATCTGAGATTGAGGAGGTTGAAGGGGACATGGTTCATCAGGTTATCGTGGCAGCCCCAGTAGCTGAGATGTCTAAAACTCCCCATATAATTCCTGAGCAGGAAGCCCCACACAGGGGGGTCAGTATTGGTGCCCAGCAGAGATATGCTTACCACCCTGCCCCTCAGGAAGATGTGTTAGTAGCTGCAACCCAAAGCAAGTGCAAATCTATTATTATGGCACAGTCAATTTTCATCAGGGCCTCACAGGAGGTTGTGTGACTAGTGCATATAGTGCCTTCTGACATACAAGACTGTAGGAACTATGGGTTTATATGTTTGACTCTGATAGGATGACTGACACACTGGACTGTGCACTGTCTGTTCTAGATCATCTGTTGGGGAGGGGTAGCATCCATAAGGTCAGTCTGCCAGTACATCC